>NW_028301604.1:30000000-30302386 GCF_987345545.1 Pholcus phalangioides
TAGAGCAGGTGAAATGTGAAGGGAGTAAATTTCCAGTTTATACTTAATCACTCATAGGGTCACTCACACGGTTAGGGCAGGCAAAATACCATCGGGGGGCTAAATCTCCAACTTACTTGATCATTCATACGGTCACTCACACCATCATTCACATGTTTACTCGTATGGTCATTCATACGGTCAGGGCAGGTTAATTGTCACGGATAAATGTCCAGCTTACATGTTATTCATACGGTCACTCATTTGATCACTTGTACCATCATTCATATGTTCTCTCATACGGTCAGGGCAGGTTAATTGTCATGGATAAATGTCCAGCTTACATGTTATTCATACGGTCACTCATTTGATCACTTGTACCATCATTCATATGTTCTCTCATACGGTCAGGGCAGGTGGAATGTCCGGGGTGAAATATCCGGGGCGAAATGTCAGGGATGAAATTTCCGGGGGCCAAATTTAACGGGGACGAAATGTGCCAGGGGCGAAATGTCGGGGGCAAAGATTGCGTGAACCATGGGGACGGTATAAAAAGTCATTTTTTTTTATTTTAATTACTGTACAATCTCTTGTTACATGAATGACATATCTGTGAGTACTACATGTTATTTGAATACTTTTTCTAATTGGAAATATGCGTCTAGGATCAACGGTCCGCCAGGGAAATACCATACGCCCTGTTACCTTGTGCAGCCTGTATATATGAATGGTCCCAAAAAAAATCATATCTGCCCAGATTCCGAATTTGAGGGAACAGGCCCTGATTTATCGTCCACTTCCCCAGTCCATATATAACACACACACACACACACACACCATCGTGCAATTTATTACCATTTTACCCCTAAAGAGATAGATTCCACAAAATCAGTTTTGGCAAAGTGGCACGGATAAAGCACATAAAGTGTTGTATAACGTCCATATCTCTTCTATTTTTTTCATATCCGTCATATTTTTTCTAAATCAATATGTCTGTTACACCGTATATTTGTGTAGCCAAAACGAATGGGATTTAGACCAATGTTATTCAACGTTTTTACAACTACGAACCGGTGAAAATAATTGAAAAATTTCGCGAACTGTCAAAATATTCATTAATAAGGGAAATATTTAGCGGACCGGCAAAAAATTCATAAGTAGTAGAAATAATTTGCGGACCAGCAAAAAAGCGACTGGAAAAAACCAAATAAATAAAAGAAATAACTTGAGGACCGACAAAAAAAACAATAGGAGAAATAATTCGAGGACTGATAGGAAATTTTCAAGGACCGGAACTACTTTACCGCACACCCAGCTCCGGTCATATATCACCATATGTCAGTTTCCGACCAGTGGAGTTGGGTGGGAAATGTAGGCTCCACATCTATCGGTGATTGCCCCAGGCTCGGTAGGTGAAGAACTTGCATCTGACTTCCAGTGCCCGGATTCGAACCCATGGACCTTGATGGTAACCTTCATAGTGGAAGACGAACATCTTACCGCCGTGCCACTCGGACAAGGACCGAGTGGTGGTCATGACCAACTGGTCCATGGTTGAAGAACAGTGATTTAGACCCTGTTCCTGTTAAAGTCAATATAAATATAGTGAAAGCCATTAATACCTAAACTGACGAATTTAATTTATTCTTGAAAGTTACTCGTATGTATCATGAAGAAACCTTACCTGGAAACAAACTTTTCAATTTAAAATGATGACCACGTTTTATATCAGGGTCATATAACAAGGGCGGTCTCATGAGAAGCTAGAGTTGGTACCAGCTGACGTCTCGCGGGACGTCATTCTACCGCAAGACCAAGTGTGCACCCGCTTTGCTACCTTGTTAATTGAGGTAGTATGCACAATCGCTGTACTGCGCTGCCCATTTTACTGAATTCTTTTCAAAATTATCTTTTCGATTAATCTCATTAGTATCTATGACATGAATGTCGCTCTTCACTTGTTAATACAGGATATACGGAAGACTGGATGTTGTGAAGATATTTATTATTTGAGATGTTAATTTTTTTTTTAAGGAAGGAAAAACTCATCTCTGCCTCTATATACGCCATATATACGCTCTAGCGAAGGAAAATCTCTATCTCCTCTGTAGCTTAGTGGTCAGAGCACTCGTCCGGCAATCGAGGTACCCGGGTTCGACTCCCGGTAGAGGCAGAGATGAGTTTTTCCTTCCTTAAAAAGAAAAATTAACATCTCAAATAATAAATATCTTCACAACATCCAGTCTTCCGTATATCCTGCATTAGTATCTGTTTATTTTTGGCTTGCTTCGTTCATCCATTTAAACATTTAAAATAAGAAGTTTTGCATTTGCTTATGAGGTAACAACTTCGACTAAGCATATTTCTCTCGGATCCATTCCAGTTGAATTACATACGTCAACATTTATTGGTTGATTGAAAGCCAACTGGAGACACATAATTTCAATTAGCTTTTAAACTTTTTTTAGGTAAACCTAGAAGACGATTCTTCAGATCATCTTCATATTCATTAGCTTGAAGGCCGCGGTAGTCCAGGTCGATAAGATACTCTCCTAAAGTGCCAAAGGATGTTTAGAGGTGTCGCGAGTTCGATACCCGGTTCGTCCTTGTCAGAAACTTTCCTGACACAGGGTTACAACAAAAACGGCGACATGACCGCAGAAAAAAATTGCTACCGCAGGGAGTCCCACGTCGAGGGGTTGGTGCGCTAACACCTGGATGAGTATAAAAGAACAAGCCTGCCGTTCGGTATCGGCAATAAGTTGTAGGTCCCGGTCTAATTAGCCCTCGTGAGCAGAAAATGACCGTGGTGCGACAAAATGATCAAACTAGCTTGAAAATGATTGCTGCAAGTATAAACGTACTTAATTTTACTCGATCGAGCCTCTTACATTTGGACACCCATATTTTGCAAGTCTATGGGTCATTAGAGGAAAGTATAATAAAAGTGACTTGAATCCCCCAAATCTTTTTTGTCTTCCGAGATTTGTTCTTGCACGTTGCAATCGCACAAGAAATCATTTATCACTGATTTACACAAGAATCACTAAAAAATAACCCGTGCATACCAGTGATACTAAAACAATACCATGAACGAGATATCACTCACTTAAAACGGTAGAGAATAAGTAACTAAAATTTAAAATAATCCTCTCTAATACAGTACATTTTGTAAGCTGATGTCGTCGTCGAAAGAAAAGTAGCAGGGTCATGACGCCACACAGAGCACCTCCGAGACCACGCCCACTGAAACAAGGCGGCAAGTGCATCAACAAAGAGATGAAGCAGTCCTTATTATATACCCTTGGTTTTATGACTTTCATGCATACGATGCACAGTGGCACGTTTTGCGGAAAGCGTAGTCATAAAATACTTTACTCACACTTTAAAATACATTGCATGTTCTTGAAAACGGTTTGGAACAAGAAATATTATGCTTTTTTAATAGCTGGGTGCAGATTATGTGACAAGGATTTTATGACTTGTAAATGATACATTTGTTTTTTGGCTATAGAGAGCATTTCTTTCGAAGAAATATTGTATAGGGGGATTTGTTCATGAGATATCCCATAATCGTGCGTCTAAAAAGTAAAAAGAATGTGTATTTTCCGAAATAAAAAGTTAACGAAAGTAACATCCAAAAATATTTTAACACACAATTATAGAACCAATTAACGTACGTCTTTGCAATAATTTTGACATGAACAACAAAATTCCAATTTGAGTTTTACCAAAAAATTTAGAAAATACTGTCTCAAAAGTATAGAAGAAAGCGTGTGAGATAGTGATTTCCCAAGTTTAACAAATTTGTGCATAAAGTAGGATTGCACATTAGGGTGGGTCGAAAAAGATGAAGTTTTTATTTTCAAATCGCTATAGTGCGCCTTTATAAAGTTGCCTCCTTTAATAAGAAAAACGACGTAAAGATTTTTAAAATCGGTTGATATCTTCCGGTCGCGCATCGGACTTGAAGTTTATGGAAATATTGACGAAAAAAAAAAATCGAACATTTTTCTCAATTTTTTTAATATTAGTTAAAATTATACGATCGACGCGCCAAAGGTTGTTATACTTATTTTATGGTTCCATAAAGCAAAATAAATTAAAACATCATTAATATTGCAATGTTTATCGGTCGCGCAACGTGTTCGAAAAATAGGAATTATCAAAATTTTTGCAAGTTTCGTTGTTCAGCTTTTCTCCCGTTTTGTCATAACAAAACGACCAAGAATTCATCACAAGGAGGTGGCTGCACTCGAGTTCCACCTACACTCCCTACCCAAACAACCATCCAAAGTAGGCGTGTGTGTAATTTACATTAAATTTCAAAACTAGTCACCAAAATTGATGCGTTCAAAATCTGACTTTTGGGAGAAATCAGTCATAACTGATCTTGATAATAGCGTAGATCTGATGTACACTTAAGCTTCTCGTGTCCATATACTTTAGCTCAGGCCTCGGTAACAAGTTTGATACATCTCTCGACTGTCTGAGTCCGTCGGAGATGCCTCTGATGTGGTTAGTGTCGGAATTAATGAATAATATAATATCATCACATACTTCCCGTAGCATTGGGGGAAGGATACAAGAGGCAAGTATTCCGGTTAATAATTCCAGTGTATTCGGTAGCTTTAAAGTTTTTCTTACGTAGCACGAAGTGTCTAATGGTTTTTCCTTTAGAGGCGGATTGTCTTGCTTTAACCCTTTATATCCGATATTGAGAAAAGTAGAATAAAAGGAAAATTATAATATATTAAAATAAAAGCATAAATGATGGCAGTAACAATAGTCATCATGTAAATTATTTGGTAGGTCATTTTAGTTCTAATTAAAGAGAAACTAAAAACAAAAACAATGTTTCTGTAACAATTAGTTAGTTTGAAATAAATTTATTTACCCTGGTACTTTAAAGTACCGTCTGGGTATAAAAAGGGTTAAAGTTCTTCTATATCCAATGTCATCAACAATCATAGCCAACAGTAAATTTTCAGGGTGTCCAAAGAACGCATTGGGTTCAACTACTGGATCAACAACTTTAAGTAAGTCCCTCTTATCAAATAAATACCACAATTTTTGAACTGCTGGAAAAACATGTTTAGCGCGTCATTGAAATATTTGTTATTTTTGATGTGGAACCACACAGGCACGTACAATTTCAAGGTGAAGAGAACTTCTGGTTCGCAAAAGGATTTGGCTAACTTAAGTATTCCTACAACCTTAGCACTCTATTGGCCGCATTTAGCCATCTAGAATGTGACAGACGATCAGTATCTCGAATTGACAAATCCCCTGGAAAATTTCCTGGCTTTATTGTTTTGGAAATGCCTAATAAATACAGTACTACTGGTCATTTCTCAGCATCTTTCTGTCTACTTCTAGAAACCAACAATCTACAGATTCATACTCCAACACAGAGAGCTTTCACATCCAGTAAGCTATTATCAAATGGGCCCAGAAAAAGATTTTGGCCCTGTAGATGCACCATCTATATCTGTGGTTCCCGACTTCGAGGCGCGAATGCGAGCCGATTCCCCTGTTAAAAAATCTTGCCATAGAGAGCAACAGGCCTACAACGGTACAAATATTCAATCATTTCACTTCACTCACAATTTCAAATTTAGATGATAGCACTAAACATTCCCGCACAACACTAAATACGGCGCAGATTGGCAGGTGCACATATTTTGTTCCAGACTCCGTAACGAAGCTGGGCTAGAAGAGATCTCGGCCGCAGGATAAGTCCGATGGCGGAGTCCTGACGTTCATTGATTCATTGCACCATCTATATGCGGAAAAAATGACAGAGAGGAATTTCGTTGAAATGGAGTAGATGCACTATTCACTGTAGTGGTCTTTCCACGTGCATTTCACACGCGATCCAGTCAGACTCAGACAGGTGAGGGATATGCCTAAATTGTTACCGAGGCCTCAACTATGTGACATGGAGATAGAGATAGGTACATCAGATCTACGCTATCATCAAAATCAGTCATGCTTGATTTCTTCCAAAAGTCAGACTTCAAACGTGTACACTTGGAAAAGAAACAGAAGAAGAAACTGTAAACCCCACCGAATTCTAGTCAATTGTAGTAACTATTTTTCAAATATAGTGTGAATTACACACGCACAAGCCTAGTTTGGATGGTTGATTGGGTTGCTTGTGGGTGGAACTCGACGTGCAGCCACCTCCTTGTGATGAATTCTGGGTCGTTTTATTCTGACAAAACGGACGAAAAGCTGCACAATGAAACTTGCAAAAATTTGGTAAATTCCTGTTTTTCGAACACGCTGCGCGACCAATAAACATTGAAATATTAATGATGTTTTAATTTATTTTACTTTATTGAACCATAAAATAAGCGTAACAAACTTTTGCGTGTCGATCATAGAATTTTATCTAATATTAAAAAATTTAAGAAAAATGTTCGATTTCGTCAATTTCCATAAACTTCAAGTTCGATGCGCGACCGGAAGGTATCACCCGATTTTAAAATTTCTTACGTCGTTTTCCTTCTTATTAAAGGAGGCAAATTTTCCTCACTATAGCGATTTGATAATAAAAATTTCATTTTTTTCGACCCATACTATTGCACATGCACAGTAGACAACCTACTTTGACATAGTGTATAAAAGGCTCAATGACTTTCACTCTTCATTTAGTTATAAAAGTGCTAAACAACGTGTAGTTTTCTTGTCAGGAGACCATGAAAGTATGGCGTTTCAAGAGGTAGCAGAGCAAAATCGAACGTGCCAAAATCGGATAAATTTTGCCGAGCCTTCAATGGTGGCGCTGCATTTCCCATTACCCCTCCCAAGCTGCTAAATAGTGATAAACTCAATCAGACAGGAACTCGGGTCAGAATCGGACAGATTTTGCCGAACTGTCGATGTTGGTGCTTTATCTCACCAAGCTGCTAAGTGGCGACTTCTGCTTTTATGGGCATTAAGGAATGGGATGCGGAGGAACTATTTAAGAAGTGAGTCGTCTTCCAGTCGCCAGTACAAGTTAAAAAAATCATCCTCTTTGAGTCACTGGCAAGTGACGGATTGCTATACCTACTATACAGTATAGCAAAAAGGGCCGACATAGGGGCACTAGCTTTAGTAGAACTATTATTATTTAGGGCTCGGATTTTTATGACCGAAAGATAAAACGTCTAACAGATAGGTTAAAAAAACCTGAATTTCTGGTTTTTTAACCGATCAGCAACGACGTTTCATCTTTCGGTCATAAAAACCCGAGCCCCAATTATCATTATTAAAACTACAACACAGGTGATCAAGTCCTTATCCCGAGGAATTTTTTAGCCTCAAGATTACCTCCTGAGTATTACCAGCCAGCAGGAAATGAAACGGAGTGAATTAAAAAAAGAAAAATCAATATATTAAACATAAGAGAAAAAATTAGTGTAATCATACATATATAAAATTAATGAGCACTTTTACACGTCATATGCATTAGCAATGTCGATTGTTAATGGATAGAGTGTTTCACAAATTTCCAGAGAAATTAATACAAGTAAGCTAGTTATATTCACAAAATCTTACCTAGAAACAGTGATTTTATCGGGAACATACAAACTGGACGGTTAAGAAAAACAATAAAAAGAGATGACCACGTTTGTGTTCATCGTAAAAATTATCGCTACGGGAAGTTTTTCGGCATATCAACTGTAAATACTGTATATCAACTGTATCACTTCGAACATTGTGTATTTTGAGCTATTACAGTTGATATGCCGAAAAACTTCACGTAGTGATAAATTTTTTCCAATGAAAGCAAACGTATTTATCTCTTTCTGTTGTTTTTCTTGGTCAACCTTCCTTGTTTCTTTCCGATAAAATCACTTTTCCTCGGTAAGGCTTTGTGAATATAACTGACTCTCACTTCTATTAATTTCCCTAGAAATTTATGAAACAGTATCCATTCACTTCAAGTCGCCATACTTTCAAAGCTTCCTACAAGAAAAATTAACGTTGCGTGGCATTTTCATAATCAAATGAAGAGGGAACGTTATTGAGTCTTTTACACATATATACACTGTCTATGTGCAATCTAACTTTATACAAATTTATTACACTTCTTTGGGAAATCGTTGTCTTATGTTTTTCTCTATAATTTTGAGACTTTTTTTAATTTTTTGTTGTAACTCAAGTTGGAATTTTGTTATTCATGTCAAAATTATTGCGAAGGAGGGCGTATATTAACTGGTTCTATGATTGTATGTGAAAACTTTTTTTTCTGGATTTTGCTTACGTTCATATTTTATTCAAGAAAATACTAGGATGGGAATTGATTTAATTTTTTAACTGCTTAATCAAAAACAATCTATTAATCGACTGGTTAATAGCATTTTAATCGATTAATCGACTGATATTAATAGGATTTTAATCTAATATTTTCAAACACTAATCATTCATAAGCAAACGCAGTACATATCGGAAACTATAAAATATTAACTCATGCTGCGAAAATATATTCTATTCACTTCGCGCACGTGTCCACTGAATAGACGTAAACAAATAATAGACTAAGAAATGATGGCCGCTCGCTAAAAGCTATTTAATATGCTGAGCATACTTGTCATATCCTTAACTTGAATCTTGCTGGTTTTATTTTTCTTTTAAATCAGTTATTTTAGATTAGTCACTGACTTCGAGACTAATTTCGATTTTCATAATGTTACTTTTTCCCATGGAACTGCTCTCTAATGGTAGGGGGAATCTTGTCTTCCAAAATTTCCATCAAACTCAATTAAAAACTGACATCATCACCAGTTTCCGTTGAATCGACTTGTATTTATTTCCCCATGTCGAAAAATTTAATAAAAATATTGATTCAAATATTTTTATATATGGCCACTTACTTTCATTCAATGGGGTCCAACATGGTAAACACTTGAAGCGTTTACATGAGATCGGAATTGGGAGCAACTTGTTGAATTGGATAGAATCGCGTGGTTGAGACATAGGTTACAACGGGTTATGGTGAACGGGGAATTTTCTGATTGGACAGGTGTGGAGTGAACAAAAGTGGAGTCGCTCAGAGGAAGTGTCTTTGGCCCCATATTTTTTTCACCTTTTCAGCGATAAACTCAATCAAAGATTGTTAGCAAATTCGCAGATGACGTGATGAGATAGAGAGCTGCTCATACTAACTTAAGCAGGATTGCAGCATAGGCTAATGAATGGAGCATGACGTTTAGCGTTGAAAAGTGCATGGTCGCTCATTTTGGTTCAAACAACCCACGTTTAACTTACGAGTTGAATGGTGTCACTATCCCGGATGCAACTAGGGTCACCGATTTGGGAATTCTCATTGAGGAGCGGTTTAGGTTTTCTGAACATCGTTCAGCGGTGGTCAAAAAATGGAATGCTCGGTTTTATTTTCAAAAAGGTCTCTTCGCGTTCTCCTAAAGTCATTTTTCCGTTTTTCTGAGGCTTCGTTCATCCCGCACCGAAGTATGTCATAAGGTTCTGGAGACCATACCTACAGAGGGACATAGACTTGGTTGAGGGGGTGCAGAGAAGAGCTGCGCTCTTGTTGGCACACACGGCTTGAGTTATGAAGAGACTTCTCTCATTTTTTGAATATGTTTACATTGGAAGAACGCAGGTGTCGGGGCCATACGATCGAAGTGTTCAAAATTTTCAATGGGATGGATAGGATGGACCATGAGTTATTAATACACCGTCGATAAACTGCTTTGACAGTTGATTGACGGTGACACCAGTATCGTTTAGTAAAGGATAATTCCAGGTTGTGGTGCCGCAGGGAGTTTTTCGCTAATAGGGTTGTCAATCAATCTAATAGGTTACCTCCGAGGGTTGTGAATGCGTTGAAAAATAAGTACGATAGACATAGCAGGATAAATTGACAAGCTATCCATACTTAGTTAAGACAGGCATAATCTTTTTTATGGGCAGTGCATTACATATTATTAAATTTTTTTGGTGATATATGCTTTTACATTATTAACTGACCCAATTAATCGATTAATGTGTAGTTTATCGTAATGCATATCGATTACTTGTATAATCCACTGTGTTCTTTGTTTTTTTTTTCGTTTTGTTCAATAAAAAATCGGACCAGCCCTAGAAAATACACATTTTCCGTACTTTTGAGCGGCGCTATTAATTTAATAGCAGTAACATATTGGAATACAGCTGACATGACATTAAAAACCCAAAATAACGAGAGAATACGAATCCACGACAATTCAGCGGGAGAAAATTTAACGCAGCGGTAATTTTGCGCAAGACGATTCAGCGCAAGGGAAAAAAAAGATTAACAATATAATTTATAAACCTCATTTATTACCTCTAAATGTATAGCCCTGCGGGTTCTAAAGTCAACAGGAAACTGCAACTGGTCTCTTGTTTATATAGAAATGTCCTCTCCACTTGTCAATACAAGATTCATCGAAAGACTGGTTATTTGTGGAGATGAAGATTACAAGGAAGAAAATTCATCACTGCCCCCACGGGGACTCGAACCCCAGTCTCTCGCGTGCAGGACGAGTGCTCTACCACCTAAGCTATGGAAGCAGATAGAATATTTCAACCTTGGAGCGTATATATCATGAAAGGCACCGTAATGAATCTTGTATTGACAAGGGGAGAGGACATTTCTATATGCATGTGGCCATCTGGTTGGCCTATGTCATTCACGAGCTATTAGTTGATTGTTGACGCCGTCCATGTACGGTGCCTTTCGTGATATATACGCTCCAAGGTTGACGTATTCTATCTGCTTCCCTAGCTTAGATGGTAGAGCACTCGTCCGGCAAGCGAGAGACCAGGGTTCGAGTCCCCGTGGGGGCAGTGATGAATTTTCTTCCTTGTAATCTTCATCTCCACAAATAACCACTTTTTCGATGAATCTTGTATGGTCTCTTGTTGGTTCACTGTACCAGTCTAATTTTCATGGTTGTTCTAGCGTATCCAGTCAAGTGTAGAGCGTTGTCGTTTTCCGTACGTTCGATATTTTTTGTTCTGTGACGATGCCGTTGAAATTTTTAATTATTGAAAAGGGATGTAGTCGTGGTGCTGAGGGAACTGTCAGTTCCCTCAGCACCACGACCAGGGAAATCTGTAGAAAATTTAGAAACTTTGGTATCGGAAGCCTGGACCTTCAGATGATGTGAAGACAGAGCCAGGGCCTATGCATATTTTGGAGGCGACAACGAAGACTGCGGAGGCTATGAAGTTGGAACCAACACCTGGTGGGGTGTCTTCCGGAACCGTGTCAAGACGAGAGGACGACCTCGCAGCGCAGGAAGGAAATGTTGAAGCAAATGAGCAAGTAAGAAATGTTGAGCGCAAAAAGAAACAAAAACCAATGAAACATTTCACTCTGATGAAGAGCATGGCGATGAAGACTGTATGTGCATTTACTGTCTAAGACAATACAAAAATTCAAGACCTCGCGAACAGTGGGTACAATGCACCCAATATAAGAGGTGGGCACATGAGGACTGTATTACCACAAGGAATTCGAAATTTTTTGTTTGTACAAATTGTGAGAGCGAATTCGAAACAGATGAGGATTCACCATAATTAATGTTTGTAATCGTACCATGTACTTTAGAAATAAACTATGTTTCTTTGGGATAAATTTGATGTATTTTATTCACAGTAAGCCTCATATTTCATCATTTTCAGTGGTGTGTAAATGTACCCCAGGCTTTATGTAATCTTGCCCCGGTCACAGGGCAAATTTACACAGGTGACAACATGGTAAATAAAATAATTTAATTTGTTAAAATTGAATAATTTAAGGTACATAAAATTATGAACCATATGTCTTAAGGCCGGTATTACACTATAAAATTTGATAAAATCCCATTTATAAAACTTGAAAAATCTAACCAATAAGGTTATTGGTTACATTCTAGAAAATGCAACCGGTGGCCTTATTGGCTTCATTTTTCAAGTTTTATAAAAGGACTTTTACCAAACTTTTATAGTGTAATACCGGCCTAACTAATAAATTAGTAATAAAAATGAGAAAATTTGTGTAATGGCTAAAAGTAGAAAAACAATAGTTTAAAAATTGTGTGAACTTGTCCCGGTCTACCCTACTGCTATCTTTCTGGGCAAAAACTAAGAGGTGCTGAGAAAAAAATAACCTGTGAGGAGGAGCTGGGATTTGTTTACTTCTTGTTTGTTGTCTTCATGGTCACGAAGTTGAACGACAAGACTTTTTTTTGGTTTTAGCCACAAAAAAATATCTTCGCGAAATTCACCACTGTGCGACGTTTAGGTTTGGTCCCGATTCATCCCTATGCAATTTTTTTTTAATATTTCATTTATATATAAGACTTGCAACTTTAATTATATATATATATATATATATATATATTTCGTTTTCATCTAACTTAAACCTTAAGTTCTGTCAAACAATATTTATTCCAGTAATTAATTAGGTTTTGGTAATAATTAATTATGCCGATGTCAATTGAAAAAAAGGTTCTTGGGGCAATGTCTGAGCTGCATTACTGATTGCTGAATATTATAGCTTATTTGTCGTTGTTTTTTTGCTGTTTTTTGTAGCAACAAGATGAATTCTTTTCGACCACTGATTGACCAATAGTCGCACCATGTGTTCATGCCTATATAGCCTGTCAAGAGCTAATCAATTCTACTGTTGAAACCTAAAAAAATATATACAAGGTGCATAGGTAACAGGACGTATGGCATTTTACTAGCGAACCATTGATCCTTGAAGCATACTTCCAATTATAAAAAGTATCCAAATAACAACTAGTACACAGATATGTCATTCATGTTGCAAGGGGTTGTTTAATTATTAAAATAAAAATGGCAACTTTTTCATGAACGTGATTGTAAAGTTGTTTCCCCGTCTCTCCTGTTGCCAACAAAAAAAATCCGTTTCTAAGTGTAATATTCACTGAGATATTTTAATTCGAAAACCGGAGGAAAGTTGGGAAGAAACAGCATTAAATGCGGGACAAACGGTTTACCCGTATTTAACGCTGCTTTTTTCCAACTTTCCTTCGAATTTTTCTTCGAATTTTCCTTCGAATTTTTTGAATTTAAATATCTCAGTGAATATTGCACTTAAAAACGTGGAATTTTTTTAGTTGGCATCAAGAGAGAAGATTAGAGAACCGGGGTACACCGTATAAAAATTCAGATTTTTCATTTTGTGAAACACTGTATTTCACTCTCAAAACTGGTACAGGGTAATTTTTGAACGAGTTTTGAGCATTTTTTAAATTCGAGTCATACCTCTACGACGGACGGTTGATGAGATAAAGGCTGTACCATGTCACAAAACGGAAATTTTGCAGGAAAGCCGCGTATGTATAAAAATAATTTTTTTAGTATGGCTTTCTATAGAGCTCGCTTGTTTTGTACAGCAAATATCTCAGTTATTTATTAAAATAAGACTTATACCGAGTCCCAGGGGCGTAGCCAGAAATTTCGTTCTGTGGGGCCACTTTCATTTCAGGGGGGGGGATCAAAGCATAGACTAAAGATATAAATAGACCACTCACGCTATTCATAAAACTTGTCGAACGTGAAGAAAAGATGAGCTGTATTGTCGGAGGAAAACAGGTTCTGCGCTATCACATTTGGCTCGTTTTCGCAGAACATAGTGATTTCGTGTTAGTGCTAGGATGTTGCTGTAACGAAATTTGACTCGATCGAGTTGATGAAAACTTTCCTTCATCTGTTCAATGAATTTCATTCATTCTTTTGTAAAATATTTAGTGAATGAGGGATTTAAAAAAAATCGATTCATTATAATATAAAAAAATATTGAGTTTTTAAATCTTATTATATAACCTACCTCTTATATATACAGCCTATTTCATTTATATTTTTAAATATTCTCTTCTCATTCACTTTGTCACTTTTAATTTCAAACATTTATTTTAACTAGGGGTTATTAAAACATAAAAATTATCTTCCAAGAACATTAAAATTACTTTAATCATACATTTATTTTGAGTATATAATTATAATGCATCATATTATGTTATGTAATGTAACTCATTCACACTCATACCATATTCAGTCATGAAATATTTAAACAATAAGTAAAAGTCATTCTTGGAAAACCTTTTATAACCTTATCACACAAAAATATGAACACTTACATAATATTTCAGGAATAAAATGAATTTTTCAAAAAAATTGCAATACCTCATCGTCAGTACTTTTCTAAATTATAAGAAATGAAATTTCGTGTAGCGTATATATGTAACAATTTAGTACGTAAATGTATGTTACATGTCACATATGTGTAACCTCTTCGCTCCAGAAGTATACATATGTGAATCTTCATTTTTTTTAGGCATTAAGTAGTTTTTAGAATGATTCTTTCATTCAGTTAACATCTGAGGTACATATAGTGACTTCAGATCTTAACTCAGATGGTCCTAATAAAGATATTGACTGAATATTAATTAATCAATTAATTAATTGATTTTTCTTGTTTGAGGGCAATTTCACACGCACAACACAAACACAAATTAATCAATAAAAAAATTTCTTTTCTGTAATAGTTTTATCTCAAGCATGAAGAGAGGTAAAAATACTATTTTTAGAGGTAGTTATACATTTTTATGCAAAACTGCCATTGTCTAGAGGGTGAGTTTTCATTACATTCTATTTAAATAAAATATTTGCCATAAATTCCTCATTCTGAAAAGCATATTTTCTTCAAGTTGAGCGAAACTCGAATAAACTCACTAGCTCGCCAAATCTCGCCAAATCTTGCGGAGACGTATATTTCAGTTAAAAGTTAATAAAACTCATTACTTCAATCATTTATTACCAAAAATTCTATTAAAACATTTAATAATGGCTCACTACATTTGAATTTTACCAAAACTTGGAACTTTAATTGAATTAAATCCAAAATGGAATCGTTAAAAACTGAGACTACGTCAGAAATCCATTGAATCGTCAATTTAATATTCCAATTTTTAATTTATAAGAAGGGGAATAAGCAAAAAAGTATTCCCTTGTGAAAGGATACTGGTTCCCCTTTCCTAAACCGTTCAGAACATCCGAAAGTTGCGCAAGTGTTGGCCATTCTAATCAAAAATAAGACAGCGCGTGTAGATCATCATACGAATAGCCATAAGGAAAGCATTGAAAGCGAGATTCCCTGACCAGCCTTTTGACCGGAGTCACGTGACTCCGGATCTTTGCTTCACATTGTAACCCCTCGCGCGCTCTCTATATTATTCTTACTCTGTGGATCAAAGTGATAGAACAATAGATTTGGCCCAAATAGATCTTTTTCCCTTTTTCCGGTCATTTTCTCACATTTCAGGGGGGACCAGGCCCACAAGTCCCCCCCCCCCGTTACGCCCTTGCCCCGTCCTATGCCTATGTGTAGGGTTACGAAAGTACTGCAAATTAATAGCGTTATCCCATTGTTGACGAAAATCGACATAATGCCCTTTATCTCCGGCATACTGACATACACTGGTGAAATAAATTAAGAGAATTTGCATATTTTATCGAATTTCATGAAAAGAACTGAACTGAATGTAAAACCACTGCTTCTAGACAAAAATGCAAATTTTATACGTCAAATACGTAAGCGTACACGTGTGTGTAGGCGGAGCCAGTAGAGAAACAGGCTTTATAAGCGCGCGTAAGTTAAGACGCATTTCGTTCGCTAGCACGCCTCGGCGAATTTCTTGGTATTATTTTGCAGCAATCGGTTAATTTCAAATTGTAACAGTAAAAATGAGTAACCACCAACGTTTAGATGATGGAATGAGGTGGCGAATTGTGGGGAGGCTAGAAGCAGGCCAATCTCAAGTCCAAATTTGTAGAGAGTTCAATTTAACGCCCAGCGTCGTGTGTAACTTATGGAAACAGTTCCAGGATACCGGATCCATCGAGAGGAAGCCTGGGCAAGGTCGTCCAAGAGCCAGAGAAGATCGCCATTTGTCGATTATAGCGAGGCGTAACAGGAGTGCTACAGCTTCTCAGCTCTCTCGTGACTTGTATGCAGCCACAGGAACCCGTGTATCACGGGTGACTGTTTCCAAAAGACTTCATGAGAGAGGGTTGTTTGCAAGAAGACCTGCTGTTTGCGTCCCGCTCACTTCTACGGACAGGAGAATCCTTTTATCATGGTGCAGAGAGCATAGAGATTGGAGTATGGATCAATGGGCAACCGTTCTCTTCACTGATGAGTCCCGGTTCAGCCTAAGCACCGATTCTCGCCGTACGTTCATATGGAGAGCACCAGGGACCCGCTACCTACCCTCCAATGTCCGCGAAATCGACCATTATGGCGGAGGAGGTTTAATGGTCTGGGCAGGCATCATGTTGGATGGCCGCACACCTCTCCATGTCTTTGAAAGAGGCACTGTGACTGGTGTGAGGTATAGGGCTGAGGTCTTGGAACCCTATGTTCGCCTTTTCAGGGGTGCAGTTGGCCCTGAGTTCATTTTAATGGACGACAACGCGAGGCCACATAGAGCTCTTCTGCTCGACGATTTTCTAGAGAGTGAGGATATTCGCCGGATGGATTGGCCAGCCAGATCTCCAGACCTTAACCCTATAGAGCATGTCTGAGACTCTCTGGGGAGGGCAATTGCAACTCGCAACCCCCCTCCGGGAACCATCCAGGGAATGAAAACAGTGTTGCTGAACGAGTGGCACCAATTGCCACAGGAAATGATAAACTGCCTTATATCAAGTATGAAATCACGCTGCGAGACCAGTATATCTGTAAGAGAGGACCATACCCCCTATTAACCCATTTTTTTGTTTATTCTGCAACCGCTGTTTCATACCTTCCGACTCCAACGAGTGTTACGCACGATCATGCGTGTGTATTACAATTATTGAATGGTTATTTGTTTTGTATCAATGTATATACATATCAAATTTCATTAACATCGGTACAGTAGTTCTAGAGATATTCGACCAAGTCTGCAAATTCTCTTAATTTCTTACACCAGTGTATATACAAAAATGTACAACAATGTTGTCTAAGGTCATGTGAGAACTTTTTCCAGCAAGGATTTTTTTTAACTTCTAATGAACCATAGAATCGAACACTGCTTTTTTTATGCTCTCATTTGCCGGTACGCAGCCTGTCTTGTCCTTTCCCATAAACCAAGCTGTTGTGATTTTATGTATTTGCTGCTACCATCAAATCTAGGGCTCCTTGGAACCCCAGGATGACCGTCATCTTTGAGCGAAAATGTGACGTCAACATTATCGATATAGCCAATCGCTGTTCCCTATCCGCTTTTTTTAATGATTAGACGTTATATTTCCCTTGGAGCAGCAAAACCAGATTTTGTTCGAATGGAGGGTGATGAGTAAGCTCTCTTTTGTAGGCGACGCACCTCTATACTTTGTGACTCGTGAAACTTTAGTCTCCTTTCCCGTTCACACACATCTATGAAAATTCTATAAGTTTTCATAGATAATAGTTAACTCCACACACACACAATTAAGAATTAAAACTGACTGCAAAGTGATCAGAGTCCAAGTGTGTTCCGAGCTCTATCTGGACAGACAGACCCGATTTCTTTCAAAAATTCAGTGTTTTAATGTGATGAAGCAGTAGTTTCCCAAAACTCCATGGCCTGGGGATATTAATCGTTCCAGGTATGGAGTTAAAAACAAACATTATTAGAATTCTTTATATCTTATTCACACTTATTTTGATTTAATTTAATTTCGGCTACGAACATTTTCGTTGATATGGATGTGTGCACGTACTAGCATAAAGTAGCCGGGTCGTGAGCTGAATTTTTGACGCCAATTATCACGCACATCAGAATTACTTTCACTTGAGTTTGATTAAAGGCCGCTACACACTACGCTGACGTGACGTGGGACCACGTAAAAATGCGTGCGATATAAATTCCACCTATGAGTCTTCTGTAGGTACATTCACACTGTGCTGACGTGGCGTGGGAATGTGTCGAATTAAGAAATCTGACGTAAGACGTCTTATTACGTGTCAGAAAAAAATCAAACCTTTCAGATTTTCGTCAGTCATGTGATGGCATATGAAGACGCCATATTTGTTTTTCTCGTTCTTTTTGCTTCGTTCGCGTTTTGATAAATTTTGTTTTTTGTTCGTGCTTTGATTCATTTAGGGTTTTTTTCGTGTTTTCATTTATTTTGTTTTTGTTCGCGTTCCGACGATAAAAGAACACGTTCAGTCAAATTCTCAGCTGTATGACCCTACCAACACCGTCTACAGCAGAAAGCCTCCGCGCGAAGCTCGTGACGTCACTGAAGTCGTCCATTTCACTTATTGTCATTGAATATACTACAAAAAAAGGAAAAGATTTCGCACATATTGCACAACCTGCTATATTGAATGGCTACAGGTGAAATGGACGACTTCAGTGACGTCAAAGCTTCGCGCGGAGGCTTTCTGCTATAGAAGGTGTTGGCTCGAAAGAGCTGTCGATCTGCATTTATGGGAATCAGAGCCGCCCTTAAGGGTGTGAAACAGGTGCGGTCGCGCCGGCCGTGCGTTTTGGGGTATTTACGGTAACAATAATTTCTTTCATAAATTCTGGAAATCTGCATTTTCATTTAGAAATAAATAAATCTGGAAATTTTTTACATTTTCATCTAAAAAGTAATAGTTCTGAATTTCCACCATATATGGAATTGTTTTTTAAATAATTTTTGAATTTTCATCGATTCCGGAGTTTTCATCAGTTCTGGAATTACGGAGAAACCTCGATATTCTGCGGACCTAGGAAAAACATCGCTGTAGAGAGATTACCGTTATATCGAGAAGCAGCAGTTTAACATTCGAGTATAGACATTTCTGAGCAAGACTTGAAAAAATATCGCTGTAGAGAGGTTTATCGTTATATCGAGTAACAATGTAGAGAGGTTTCACTATATTTCTGTTTTTACATATTTTCACCAATTCTGAAAATTTTCTTCTCCTTGCATTTATTTCGAATTTTCATGATTTTCATTTTCTGAATTTTCGAGATTCCTTCTCTCACAGAAAGAAAAACAAATCGGGGCTAGGGACAAAACTATTATTTTCGCGGCGGGCCCCATGCATGGTAAAGGCGGCCCTGTATGGGATGCATGCACATTCTTCTCGAACACTTTACTGCAACGATTAATGTAGTCATTTCTTCCTCTTCCTCATCAAGGTCATCCAAAACACATCACACAGCCATGGGTGTTGAAAAAAAAAACCTTAACCACACACACTCAACAGGGTGGTAACTATCGACCGCCCAATAATTGCACACGTGATTCCTTGTGAAAAACTAATATAGGAAAGTGTTTCCCGTTTTCGATCGGACGAATATTAAGTGAGTTATAAGCTTTAAAAATTTTGTGACGTGTCATTTTCTAACGGTCAGTTATATGCCAAACACCGAACCAAAGTGCATTTCTCCACCAGCAGCGGGTTGTCACTTCTTAAAAATGAACTGAAACATTCAATCCCATTAGAACCCAAGTTCGGCCTTCTTCCTTCACGATTGGCACTTTTTCTCTCCATGTAGTGTGATACTATAACCTTGCTATTACGTATCGCTTACGTGTTAGCTTCGTCGTTTCCACTTAGTTAAGCCACGGCCGCAATTGGAGAACGAGTGGTTTAAAAGAATGGCCAAGGATGATAAAGCACTCAGGAAAATCAAGGAACTGGTCGGCTTTCTGGAAGAGAGTATGGAGTGGCTCCATAATAAGCGGACGGGAGCGGCAGATCGAGTGACGAGCCCAGCTGCACCTAGGAGAAGGAGTGAGAGAATCAGAAGGCAACAGGAGACGGGACGACAGGGAGAAGAAGAATGGACTGAGGAGGAAAACGAAGATCAAGAGGCAAACGATCCAGGCTCCGACTTCCAATGAGGACGAGGCGAAGAAGGAGGAAATCACGAATTAGTATTTAATTAAATAAGGGCGAAAGCTGTTCCTTGTAGGCGAAGGTCGTGAGGCAGCTTCCTTGAAACCATGCCGGATGAGCGGATGGACTTTGAGGGCTGGGTGACGGCTGGCCAGGTGTCAGGCAGTTGAATGCATACAGTCGCTTTCGTGGCCCGGGGTATTTGGGGAGGGGGACACACTCATACTTCCGGCACAACTCAATCGGTAGTAAATTGCCTATGGCGATAGACCGGAGTTGTGCTCGGTTTGAATGAATGAATGAGTGTTAGCTTTTCGTCTTCTATGTTGGCAAATTTATCGCAAGATTTGTATCATGTTAGCCTAATGAGATCTGTTTCAAAATTTTTTTAGCCAAATCAACACTTTTTTTCTCAAAATGTGCAATTTTTTTACCTTCACTATTAAGTCTAATTTTCTGAGGGAAGGTGCATACCCTGCGTATGTGTTTACTGCGCGATCATTATTTTACGTTGTTGTTTTAATCAGATTACAATATTAATCAATAAAACGGCAGTATTTTGTTTTTGTTTTTTTGAACTTTCATCAAAACTGTTACTTGTAAAAAGTTTCAACGAGGGATGTAAAAATGGTAGTTTGACGAAGATGTGGCTTAGTGGAAACAGTAAAATAATAACAACGATTCAATCAGAAACTTTTAATCAAACTTATTACGTTACGAATTGACGTATTCAAAATAATTTTTGGGTTCGAATTTTTCTGTTGATTCACACTATGCAACTCTGATCTTTTTCTCAAGGATATTTCAGTGATTTTAAGGTGTTTTTGGAGCACTGATTCTGAATCTAACATTGGTTTTATCAGATCGGCTCTAGTTTTTGAGTGAATGAAATTTCGATGGTAATACCATAAGTACAAAAAACGCGTATCTATTGGGAGGGGGCGAAGCAAAATGCGATAATTCGTGAAATTTTCGGAACTTCTATATGATAATATTGCATTCAATCAATCCGTTGAAAATTACCGTATCAAAGTTTTTGATTAAATAACAAATTCAAGAAAAACCAAATAACAAATTCACTAAAAAATAGCAAAAACCACTACATTTTTAAAAAAAAATTCAGGACGGAGAAAAAACAGAAATAACGAGACTATTCCAGAAAATACGAGACAAAATGAAGGAGGTATGAAGAGACGGAGGAGGCAAAAATCACTTTTCTTTCCAAATATCAGTTTCGGCATTAACATCCAGAAAATTCAATTTCTCAGTGAAGGAGGTATGGTCACCCTATTCACACAGTGACTAGCTCATTTTATTTATTTTGTATATCATAAAAAAAATCGTATTTTTAATTCCCCTCTCCTAACAGCGACTTCTCGATCCGCTCAGGCCATAAGGCAGCATTCAAATCATATTGGGACTGTACTATATGTGTGTGTGTGAATCATTTATAAACTTAATCATCATATGATAATTTTTGTCGCACCACGGTCATTTTCTGCATACGAGGGCTAATTAGACCGGGCAATTTATTGCCGATTCCGAACGGCAGCCTTTTTTTTATACTCACCGAGAGGTTTGTGCGCTAACCCCTCGATGTGGGACTCCCTGCGGTAACATTCTTTTTCTGTGATCATGTCACCGTTTCTGTTGTACCCCTGCGTCAGGAAAATTTCTGACGAGAACGAACCGGGTATCGAACTCGCGACACCTCTAAACATACTTTGGTACTTTTAGGCGAGTATCTTATCGACCTGGGCTACCGCGCCCACTAAACGTAATATCAATGCATAAAGATCACTGATGTCTGATAATGATATAAATGTGATAATGTGTTGAATAAATAGGAAAGTGAATAAAAATTGGAAAGAAAAATTTCTACGTAAAAATTAGTGGCTTCAGACTACATTGAAATATTGATACTGTACCGAAACCATCAGCAGTTTTGAAATCAGCCGCCCTAATATACCCTAAAACCATTAAAATTCCCTTGGAAACATGAAAATGTATTATTTTCAGGCCTAAAATTTTGATATTTTAAACACAACGTTTAATTCCCAAACGTGTAGTTTTATGGTAGTTATTAGAGCCAGTATTATTCGAAACACAACTTTGTGAAGAATAATTTCATCACTCTCAAAATTTTTTAAGGTCAGTTTGGTAAGAGGAAGTTTCTTTCTCTGAAACCGAACAAAACTTCGATCTACCGCTATGGCCAATTTACTACCGAGTGATTTCTGCCGGGAATGTGAGTGTGTGTGCCTGACAGTCTGATTGAGTATCTAGCGTTGTGTCGGATGGAGAGCTGAACCCGCTCCAGCATGGACGGTGTCACTGTTGTCACTGCCGCATGCAAGGTGGCTACGAGGACTTGCGAGTCAAGCGTATGCCTATACACATGCGCTTTAAGATGGCCCCATAAAAAAAAATCTAAAGGGTTTAGGTCAGGGGATCTAGCAGGCCACTATATTGGGCCACCGCGGCCAATCCACCGATTTGGGTATTCCTGATTTAACCACTCGCGGACATTTGATGCGTAATGGGTCGATGCCCAATCATGCTGCCGCCAAAGATCTCGCAAGATACCCAAGGGAAGGTCGTCAAAGAAGTCTGGGAGGCAATCTCTCAAGAAAACGAGGTAGTTTTCAGCAATCAGACGTTGTGGAAGCAAATATGGTCCCAGAAGATTGTTGCTTATAATGCCGCACCAAACATTAATTCCCCAACGAACCTGATGAGCATTTGGACGTGTTGCATAGGGATTTGAAAAATCCCAGATATGGCTGTTATGGCTGTTAAAGACATCTTCACGAGTAAATGTTGCTTCGTCAGTCCATAGAATCCTATTTAGGAAAGTGCTGTCATTGGAATGTTGTTGAAGCAGCCATTCACAGAATTCTTTCGTTCGCGGATAATCTTCTGATGAAAGTGCTTGCACCTGTGTGTAATGATACGGATGCAAAAACTCATCGTGCAAAACGTTTAAGACCGTTACGTGACTTAAATTTAATTCTCGTGCGATCGCTCGACTGCTGGTCGTTGGATCCACTTCAACCAACGACAACACGTTATTTTCGAAAGCCTGTGTTCTTACGGACGATACTGGCCCAGCGTCTACATTTGGTTGTGGTAATACACACCCTGACTCGCGCAATCGGCGGTCCAGTCGCAAAATATCTTTATGGCCTGGGTGCTTTCGCGTTGGATACCGTTGACTGTATAAATTTCTGCTGTTTGCAAGGCTGATCCGTGGCACTCACCTAATATAAGGTGCATGTCACAATATTCTTGTATGCTGAATGCCATCAAATTAGAAATTATAACAATAAATAATTAGACGCGGCACTTTCTGGAGAATAAAACAAAACGACTAAGGCCCCTTTCACACGGAGCGGATGCGGACGAAGGGTCCGCATACCCTTTCACACGAGCACTGAAGATGCAGGTGTTTCGCCCGCATCTTTAGGTTGAAATTCGTGCATAAAAACTATTTTTTCGCAATTTTTGTAATTATTTTTCTCCTTCACCCC
Organism: Pholcus phalangioides; assembly: GCF_987345545.1. Classification (NCBI taxonomy): domain Eukaryota; kingdom Metazoa; phylum Arthropoda; class Arachnida; order Araneae; family Pholcidae; genus Pholcus; species Pholcus phalangioides. The sequence continues at coordinate 30,023,365 of NW_028301604.1, forward strand.
TGATTCAGCGCCCATAGGCAGCCTAGAGGCATTCTTTGGTGGTTTAGTCTAGAGCCCCATAGAATATAGGTCTAAAGATGTATTCTTTTCGATCCTCACAAGTAGTCGATGGGAGAAAATGTCTTAAAATATTTTCAAAAGATTTTGAAAAAAAAATCTGTCTTTTCGGAAAAATATGAAAGGAAAATTCCAAAAACATCCAATATTCGAAAAATCCAATCCAAAAACATCCAAAACATTCGATGTTCCAAAAAAAAAAAAAAATATTCAGGAGATATCAAAGAATTTGCTAGTAGAAAAAAAGGGGAGGGGTGGAGACTTTCAAAATGTCTGAGCTTAGAAATATTCACATCACAATTCTGTGTTAGGCCGGGATTACACTATAAAAGTTTTGCAAAAGTTCGTTTATAAAACTTGAAAAATGTAACCAATAAACACATGTGTTACATTCGAGCAAACTTAACTGATCCGCCTAATGGTTGCATTTTTCAAGTTCGCTCGAATGCAATACATGTGTTTATTGGTTAAATTTTTCAAGTTTTATAAAACAATTTTTAATCAAAGTTTTATAGGGTAATACCAGCCTTAGACCGGGATTACACTATAAAAGTTTTGTAAAAGCTCTTTGATAAAACGAGAAAAATTCAGCCAATAAGATCACCGGTTGCATTTGCTTGAATGCAACCGATGCACCTATTGGTTAAATTTTTCATTTTTAATAAAAGATCTTTTATAAAACTTTATAGTGTAATCCCGGCCTTAAGATCGGATTGCACTATAAAAATTTTATAATAATTCTTTTAAAAAAGCAACTAATAAATTTCGAATGCAACCGATAAATTTATTAGTTGCTTTTTTAAAATTTTATAAAATAACTTTCATAAACCTTTTATAGTGAAATCCCATCCTTAGATTAGTCACTTTGAAATATAAAATTTCACTTTTTTTTTAGTTTATAGACTCAATATCGAGTAAAATTTACTTGTAGGTATCGGGGGAGGGGCCACCAAAACTATTCAAGTGCTTATGGCCTTCAAACGTCTTAATCCGGCCCTGAGTGAACACCGTACATGGATAACATTGTTTAATTAAAGTATTTTTTTTTAAAGTTTAAAAATATTAAAAGATTAAATATTTTTAAAAAATAATAAATATTTAAAATAATATTTCAAAGATTTAAAATATTTAAAATAATATTTCAAAGATTTAAAATATTTAAAATGATATTTCAAATATTTATATTTTTTAAATAATTTTAAAAACTTAAAAAGAAAAAAAATTAAATTTTTAAATTAAATTTAAAAGTTATTAAAGTATATGTAGTCAATTAATTATTCGTAATGAACAGAACGGCTTGTAATTTTTGTCCCGTCAGTGGCCGTTGTTGGCAGATTTTATTGTATAAAATTGTATCGGGGCCACCAAAACTATAGACTAAAGTATGGACAAAAGGCAGTTAAAGTTGATATATCTCCATTTCAGAAGGAAACGGTGGGATAGACGTATATGGGTACATCATATTTGATGAACGGGGACCTTAATATGGTGTTTTTAAGGGTATTTATGGAAAATAATTAAAAAAATTCCGTGCAAAATCATCTTTAAAAAGTAGCAAAAGATGCGGACTAATTCGCTCTGCATCCGCATCGTGTGAATAGCCCCGAATAACCCAAAACTTCTGTGTGCAGATGCGGAGCCCGCACTTAGGTTTTGACACATGCGGACGACGTCCGGACCCGCATGAACATTTCCTAGGGGTGCGGAGATATTTCGGCTCGTCTGAAAGGCTCAGTATATTCCAATTGTTAAAACTTCTTCCGGAACCGCGTCCGCATCCGCTCCGTGTGAAAGGCCTCTAACGTTATCTATAACCTCTGTGAAGCTAGCTTTGTGAAATGCAAACAACCTATGTTCTGACTTTTAAAAAAAGTTTTTCTTTTTTTTCTTTCCTGAAAAGTGCGAGGGAAAAGAAACTGGTTTTTATATCTCTTTCGTTTTTTGTATAGCAGGGTTAATACATTTTTTAGCATTGTCTAAAACGTCAAGTTATAAATTTGGTGAATTTGGCCGGATTTTTAAGTGACATCATCAATTTTTAAAGCGTTATAACTCATTAATTATGGGTCAGATCAAAAAATGGAAAATACTTTCCCATATTAGTTTTTCACAAGGAATCACGTGTGTAATTATTGGGCGGTCGATAGTTACCACCCTGTATATACATCCTGGTTGCATTTTCAAGTTTTACAAAATATATTTTATCAAATTTTATAGTGTAATTCGGGCTTAGAGAAGACACATTTAGGGTGGTATTCACCGACATGGTTTAAACCTGTGGTTCTCAACCGGTGACCATGTGACCTTACGGGGAGCCCTAGGATATTTCAGTGGTCCAGAGATAAAAATATGGCAAAAGGGGAGCCACAGTTGCTGATAAGGGGGCCACGAAGAAATTTTCTGAAAAGAATGACAAAAAAATTTAATGTCAAACAAAATGCCTAGAATTCTGTTTTCGTTATTTTTCTCCTATTTAAATAATATTAACATATAAAGGGGGAAAAAGAAAAGTGTTGTATCTAATCTGGGTGGTTTTTTACGACATAACGTTGTGGGGCTGACAGTAGGCCATTACACAAACTATAGAAGAGGCTTCAGCAAAATAGAGCAACTGCAAAAACAAGAAATTACGTTGGTTCAAAGACTTTTCATACCAAGAGGCTGCCATTAAAGAGGCAAACAAAGATTTGTTGACCATTCATCGACATTATTTTGAATGCTGGTTATAGTGATGGTAGTAATTGTAATCTCAGAAGTAAAGGGGGGGGGATGAAGGTTTGTCAAAACATCGTTTTCAAGTAATTGCAGACAGGTATCCGCTGCTGTAGTGGTTGAGTGGTCACAGTGACGAACTCGCATCGCAAGATCCCGGGTTCAAACCCCACTGGCACCACAGTGGTGGTCGGCTGAAGTTGGTTTTCTATGGTTCCCAACTTCGAGGCGCGAATGCGAGCCTATCTCTTTGTTAAAAAGTCTCCCCCACAGAGAGCAACCTGCCTACAAACGGTACAAATATTCAAGCACTACACTTCACACTCTTCGCATCTGAAATGTAGATGGCTGCACTGAAAAATCATCTTCTTTCTTCTTCTTCATACCGAGCACAACTCAGGTCTATTGCCATAGGCAATTTACTACCTAGTGAGTTGTGCCGGAAGTGTAAGTGCGTGTGCCTAACAGTCTGGGTGCGTATCTAGTGTTGTGTATGACTTTTCAGTGCTGCCATCTATATCTCAGAAGTGAAGTGAGTGATGTGTAGTGACTGAATATTTGTACTGTTTGTAGGACTGTTGCTTTCACTAGGTAGTAAATTTCTCATGGCGATAGACCTGAGTTGTGCTAGGTTAGAAAGACCGACAGATAGAGATGTCTAGCGTAGCACAAAGGTATCCTCAGCCAGACACTGAATGGTCTGTTCATATCAGAAAATCGAATGATTGCTGTAGGGTATGTTTTATGACTTTTGAGAGGAATGCACCCATTGTCTCTGCTGAAAAGAAATGGCGTTGTGCTATTACTGCTAGAAAAATATAAGAAGACAGGTTGATATTATATATATAAAGGGTGGTAACTATCGACCGCCCAATAATGACACACGTGATTCCTTGTGAAAACTAATATGGAAAAGTGTTTTCCGCTTTTTGATCTGACCCATAATTAATGAGTTATAACGCTTTAAAAATTGATGACGTCACTTAAAAATCCGGCCAAATTCACCAAATGTATAACTTGGCGTTTTTTTAAACTGCACAATGATATAACCCTATGCAATCGAGAAAGTAAACCAGTTTCTTTTCCATCTTTTGTTGTTTTGTGTGCACACTTTTTCAAATTTTTAAGTGGGTGTTAATTATATTACGATTTTATAACGTTGCAGATGTTTTTCAGTTCATCCACAAGATCAAGAAAAAGCTACTGCCACCCCGAAAATTCTGATCAAATGTGTTATTCGCCATGTTTAGTAAATTGAACTTGGGATTTCGAAATTAACCCTAGTATTTTCTGAAACAAATATTGAATATTTTCTCATATTTTTGAAAATTTATACAATTTTTCAAACTTTAAAATTCGTAAAATTCTAACGGATGATCAAACATCGAAGTTCGAGATTCATCTCACTATAAAATGCCATATAAATATTTCTGCAAAATTTCCTAATTTTTGGTGTGTGTAGTAGGTTTCTTTAAGATCTTAAAAGGATGAGCTCAAAAACTGCAATTTGTGAAAATCGCGTTCAAAGCGTTTTTTCTTGTTCACATTTACACTCTAATTCATTAATCTTTAGTTTTATTTTGAAAAAAAAAAATTAACCCGATTGACAAGAAATTTTTTGCATCTATCTGATTTTCACGATTGAATGAAATATTTCTTAGTCATGTTTGGAAATTCGACTTTAAGATGAGATTTTTTTTCCACTTCCAATTCAGAAGTTCTGGAAGATTTACATGTTGCATCACAGCTTTTGATTGAAATTCTGCAACACAATTAACTGAGTAACACAACAAACACAATGAATGAAATCGATCACAGTTAGAAATTGTCACGATTACAGTTTAATATTTTTACGGCATCTCATTTATGTTATGAATGTGCGTATGAAACAGTAGGCTCTACTCAAAACCATGTTTGGAGTAATAGACAGTAAAGACATGGTGATAAAAAATTCTCAAATTTCGAGAATTGAGAACCAGGAGGGAGGGTAATCGTGATTTTCCGGAAAAAAATTAAGAAACGAAACACACATATAAGGACAACGGGGTGGCAAAATCCTGAAGTCCGTCTCTGTTAAGAGGGGTCCCAGGGCAATACCTTCTAAAGCAGAAGGCCTGACCCCGAGATTCGTGACGTCATCGAATTCTGTCCTACGAAACCCATCTTCCCTGTAAGATCGTTTTCCAGCACCACACTAACGCCGATGTGTTATAACACATCGACCCACGTTGCTATATTTTTTCTTAATGTTATATAAAAAAAAGAGGCTAAATTATTAAAGATTGCACTCGAATATACAAGTTTATACTTATAATTCATTATTTCCAAGTATCAATTACGGCCAGAGTTTTGATAAAAACTTACCTTTTGACCTCAAAACTTCCCCAAGAGCATTAATTTTTCAGAACTTCATTTCCGTTGACTTTAACCAAAAGAAAATTGAGACCAATTCAACTATATAGTATCCTTTATTTCTCAACACATACAATATATATTTTAAGTCATTTATAAAAAAAATAAATATGTAAAAGGAACTTTTCGTGAAATAAATATAATAAATAACTTGCGACTTATAAGTTCTTGATGAGAATATTCTCTTGTTATTTATAATATATAGTTACATATAATATCCTTGAGAACATTCTCTGGAAGAAGTAACTACTTTCATAAATTACTGGGGATTTTCATGTAGAAAATAATTATTCTGAAGTTATTAATAATAGTGCTTGCAGAGAGAATTTCAGTTACCAAAATCTTTCCAGAGAGTATCAAGAATATATGTAATAACATGTATTATAATAATCTTGATAAATAACTTGAGAATATTCTCTAGTAATTTATAATAGTTGCCCTTTGACAGAATATTTTCTGTCCCGTCTCTCTTCCCGTCAAGGTGGGAATGTTTAAGTTTGTAGACCACAAATGAAAAATTGAAAGCAAGAAAATTAAACCAACAGAGCTGAATTGCACAACTTTTAAAAGAACTGAGTGATACAGAATTTAAGTGTATGTGCATTGAAGAAAACAACAGTTCTGTATCTTCTTAGAATGAAAGTGGTTGTATAAGAATAGCTTCCTTTATCAATCAACTTTGATTTAATTTCTTTTGTTGTGAACTTATTTCTAAAAATATATCTAATTCTAAAATAATTTTTTAAGGTTTCTGAAATCTTTATATATAACCAAACTTTTAAAACCTCATCATGATCTGAGAATATTCTAGAAATAAAAGTTGTCATTGGGGGTGATTATACCAAAAATTGTTTTGTTGTAAATGTTTCGGGCAAAGAAAACTGATTTATATTTCACAATATAAACAAAGTTAGTAAAAAAAAAATTTAATTTAAAAGAAAAATGAATATTCTCGATTATTCTCCAATTTTTACATCCAGGATAATATTGATAATATTCTCATTCTCCGAGAATATTCTCACCTCATATCTCTAGATTCAAGTAGTAAAAATCAAAAATAGTGCTTTTTTGAAAATGTCACCACTTTCCTTTTTGCATAAAATTTATTGACCTTTAAAAATACCTGCCTATAAAATTTATGACCTTATTTTCCTTTAAAATTGCATTTTTATTTGAAGGTTCTTTAGAAATACGTCAGAAAAAACTCCACAGAAAATTACCCCCTCCCACATACTAAAACTTACCTCAAAGAAATATTGTTAGTACCTGTCTATATTTCCCTAACCTGGCTTTTGAATAAGTATTTGTATATATTTGCCAGTTAAAACATGGAAAACCCAATTCATCAACACGGTATTTTGTAATTTCTAAAGAACCCAAAGTTGTTCATCATAACGCACTGCAAGTCTATTTCGAAAATGCCCCTTCTGTACCAATCACTGACAAACGTAGATTAATTTTAAGAATTACATTATGAAGCAACATGTGATCTATGTTCAAGAAGGCCAAAACATGGACCTCACAAAATTCATAGGCGGGACGAAATTCTATTTGAAAAAAAAAACCTCAATTTTTTAATACAACCAGCTTTTCTGATAATTTTAATCAGATACACTACCAGGGAAAAAATGGTCTGGCCCTGTATGTTGAAGGGCAAGGATGAACATGGAAATTTATATGGGGACTAATAGACAAACCCACTATTTTGTTATTAATGCAATTAATTATCAGTTGCGATGGCTACAACAATAAAGCCAATAACATCCAAAGTGGATCACACAATTTTGAGAATTACATTATGAAGCAATGAGCCATATATGTTCAAGACAGGTAAACTATGTATCTGACCAAATTTATATAGACATGGGGAAAATTCTAGTTAATATTCTATGATTACACACTACTCCCTCGTTGGTATCAATATAATCATCACTCGGATATTTTTTGTTTTGTGTGTTGAGAAATTTGTTAATTTATATGGAAAAATAAATTGGCATTTTTTTAACCTAATAGTCTAGCCCAGATATAATGCCACCACCCGTCCCAAAGAATTTTGGCATTATAACAGGTAATATGGTTGGAATAGTGTTTCAGAGGGGCTTCATTACATAAATTCACACATTTATAATGAAACACTTTGTCTTCTTAGTTATTCTATAAATATTTCAACACTCATTTAATTTTAAGAGAAAATTCATGAAATTTTAAAAACTGTACATCATTACTTGAATATTTCTTTATATAAAACTTGACACATATTTTACTTACCTTTGAAATTATTTTAGTTCCACATTACATTGTAATCCCAATATAGATGTGTGAATTAATCATATTTATATCAAAAATTAAAAAAAAAAATCACCCTGGCGAATAGGGTTGGTTTGATATTTGAGTGACTATTGTATAACATCTTTACAAACTTTGTGATTTGACTGGTGATGGTGGTGCTGCTTGGTTTTACTGCAAATTAAGGTTTTTGCAAAAAATGATATCTTTACCTAGAAAATGAGTTATACAGAGCTTGCTTTGAACTCTCATGTAAATGACCACTGTACCATAATTTTTCTTGAACTGTTTCTCTCCTTAGGAAAAGGCTCAAGTGTTGTGGTGGCATGTTTTTTTTTCCAAGGCTAAAATTTTCATTAGCAATGACCGAACAGGACCATTTATCCCGAAATTATCAACTTTTCTGTTTCATACACATCCATACACTTGCACAAAACACAAACACATATCTTCCCTTCTTCATAGGCCCATCTGGGCTGTCTGTAGTACCACAGTCAGCCCTTATGGAGCTGGGAAAACTTTGATTCTGGTCTGGTGGTTCTATAAAGTCCTCACTCTTCTTGGGCGCTCAGCAAATTCACATGATTCTGGTCTCATCCCATGATACTGTCCAAGTCATACACACCTATTGACATGAAATAAAAGCATCATTAGACGTTTGAATTTTTTCAAAATTTGTGAATGTATTTAGCTGAAATTATAACATTAAAAAAATTTAGAATTTCCATTGCTTTGACCCTAGCAGGTCTTACAAACGGATCCAGTTTCAGGAGGGGGCATGAAATAAAATATTTCCTATCACGTAATTACTTGAAGTTCCATCACAAAGGCTCCAATGAGAAATATTAGAGTGGGATCCACTAAAAATTTTATAGGAGCCCTGCTCCTGAATGTGAGGTGGCGGCAAATGAAATATATTTTCTGTTATTATTCTAAATTCCCTCCAACTGTTTATTCTTTAAAAACTTCTTACGTTGAAGGATAACAAAAAAAAAAAAAAGAAAAAAAGATTCAAATAGCACAGTGCCAATTATCAATTAACTTAATAAAGCCCTATCCCTATGTATAGCACTGAGTTTATGAAAATTTCGATTATGAAATTAACTATGTTTGCAATAATATTACAGAATATCCATCAATGCATTTCATGTAGTAGTAAAAAATGAACTAACCTGTGTGATTTTATATGCAGCTGTACAGATAGGCCTATACTTCCTTCCACGAAGCTCGCAGGTGGCCGGATTAGCTGTTGTTTTCTCCAACTTATTCTTTTTAAAGGACTTGTGCAACAGTATTGTTTATTACCTTGCCCATAAATTAATAAAATAAATGTTTAAAATAGAAATTTATCACTAAAGAACTGCGTGCACGTGAGTGCTTACTGTTGTCACTTGTCAATATGGCGATCAGGGAAGAAAAGCTATCGACGGCGAAAAAACAGGCCGGAGTTTTGAGACGGAGTGTGATGACGTCACAGCATCGAAAAATCGCGGACGAAGGCTTCTTGCTCTAGAAGGTGTTGTCCCAGGGCAATTGCCTCCTTTCCTGACATGACAAGCACAATTATTTTCAATTGGTCATTTGTTTTGGCGCAGTTCGAACTAATTGGTTCTTGCGCTACAAAAATCAAAGTCCAATCGAATAAATACGCCCCTGAATAAACCTTCATTTTAAAAAAAATGTCCAAGTTCTGCGCGAATCATGTAGGCTGGAATAAAAATTTCAAAGTGGTCCAAATCTTTCTTGTGAAAAGATAAAGTAAAAATTTATTAATATTTCATCGCGATAAAAATCAATTGCAGTCAAAAGGAAATGAAAAACCGTCATTACAACATGCAGAAATCGGCATGAAAATGTGACTCGATGAATAATCAATAGAAAATATCCGAGAAACCACTAATTATTTTGAATATGCCAATTCATAAAATGACTAGTTTGATTGAAAGTTTCTGATCGGAGCGTTGTTATTATTTTAGTGTTTTCACAAGTCACCTTCGTCAAGCTACCATTTTTGCAATCTTCTTTAAAGTTTATTACACATGACTGTTTCGATGAGATTTAAAATAACTCAAAAAATATTGTCCTGTTTCATTGATCAATATGTAATCTGATTAAAACGACAGCGTATAAAAACGATCGCGTAGTAAACACAACGCACTGTAGGTACCTTCCCCCAAAAATGTTGACTTGATAGTGAAAGAGAACAAATTACCACATTTTGGCAAAAAGTATTGATTTGGTTAAAAAAATTTCAAGTAGATCTCATTTGGCTAATACTTTAAAAATGTGGTGATAAATTTGCCAAATTAGTGGATGAAACTAATACGTAGTTACACGTAACAACGAGGTCATACTATCACACTGCATTGAGAGTAAAAGCGCCAATCGTGAAGGAAGAAGGCCGATCTTGGCTTCTTCAAAAAAAAATGTGGAACGCTTCATGATTTTGCGTGTCATCCTTGCGCGGGGCCATGCTAATCATCTATGTATCGTTATAAAAAAATTTGATAAACACACAAAAAAATCCTGACACTCTTGTTTTCGCGTTAAACTCTTAGAATTTCTGATACTTCAAGAGCTAAATTTAACCTTTTAACTTCTCAAATCCTATGGTAGGCTTTGAAATATCCTGCCAGCCAATCAAAGGTCTAAATGTTTTTTTCCGTTGATTGGCATTGATGACCCTGTCTTAAGGACCATATTGGCTAGCTTCAGCATGGAGTGCGGGGGGTGGGGAAGGTAAACAAATATTCCTAAAAACAGTTGGTATATATGTTACGGTAAAAGCCCGAAGAGTGGTAAAACCTAGGTTTTACCAAGTCGAGTTGGTAAAAGCTGACATTTAGTCTCTTTCATGAAAATTAGTAAAAATGCGAATTTTCTAATTTTCATAAATTTGAAAGTTTGTCATTTATCAATCACAACGATCCTGATGGTAATTAAGACCATAATTAATTAACTAATTAGCCATTCAAATTAGTGGAAATTAGTAAAATTGCGAATTTTCTGATTTTCATAAATTTGAAAGCTTGTCATTTATTAATCACAATGATCCTGATGCTTATTAAAATCATAATTAATTAGCCATTGAAATTCGTGAAAATGAGTATAATTGCTAATTTTCCAATTTTCATAAATTTGAAAAGATTGTATAGCTAGTCCCGGGGGAGTTTACCAGTTTCAATCTGTAAAACCGTGGTGGCCATGGTTCGATATGCTCGCGTGATATAAATTAGAGTTTGTCTGTGAATCATGTCCATCTTTTCCAGGCGCCCAGCGGAGGGGAAAGAAAACCAAATGGGAGCCCCGAGGGCAATCTGTCGATACAGTACAGTTCCGTAGAGGGTGTTCTTTAGATTACGATAATATCCCCACCCTGCACCCAATAATCGTCCGAAATGATCCATCGTATTGGTCGTTTTTCTAAGTAATTAATGTGAGTGTGCTAAAAAAATTAGCTTGTTGGTGAACCATATTCCTATATTTTTGAGACCTTTTTCGGTAAACTTAATTCCTTCCCCGTCAGTTTTCATAGTGGGACTCTTTTTCCTCTTGTTTCGCCAGAGAAATAGTGATTTGGATGGTTCCACTTGCATATCATTTTGTTGTAACCATTCGGAGATCTGTGTCAAAGCAGCGTTGACAGAGACTGTAATTTCATTGGGTTCCTTAGCAGACACCAAGAGAAGGAAGTCATCGGCAAAGGCTTATGCTGTGACCCCCCCCCCCGGGGCCCACCAGAGTCGAAGTGATGAATCGAATGTAGTATTCCAAAAAGCGGGTCCACTACATGAACCCTGGGGGCAACCTCAAGTTTTTTTAAACTGCACAATGATATAACCCTATGCAATCGAGAAAGTAAACTAGTTTCTTTTCCATCTTTTGTTGTTTTGTGTGCACACTTTTTCAAATTTTTAAGTGGGTGTTAATTATATTACGATTTTATAACGTTGCAGATGTTTTTGAGTTCATCCATAAGGGTACGTCCATAGTGAACCGCTTCTCGCTACTCGCTTTATCGCGGCTGAAAAAAGATCGTGAAAACTCATTGGGGTGGCCATACTGCGCCCGCCTACCTGCATTTACCGGCTCAAACTGCTTTTACTCGCTTTAACCAGAATTAATCATTATTTCTTTTTCTCGCTTGACCGGCTCACCGCTTGCACTTTAAAACGGATATGTTCCTCGTATTCGTTTCGTTATTCGTATTATAGTGGAATAGTAAATCGGAGTTTTTGTAACGATTAATTATAGTTATTACTAATCGTTGATTAATTATGACATAATGAAAACGAAATTGTTAATCATTAAGTAATTAAGGAAAATTAACAATTATAGTGAATCCAATTGGAGTTTTTATGACGAATAATTATTGTTAATACTTATCGTTAACTAGATATGACATAATAAAAGCGATATCATTAAGTAATCATTAATTAAGGTTAATTAACGCTTATATTGAATCCAACGGAGTTTTTATCACGACTAATTATTGTTAATATTAATCGTTAATTAGTTGACATAATAAAAATGATATCGTTAATTAATCAAAATTTCGTTTGATTTAGTTTTATCGTTAATTAGTTTATTAACTAATTATGGATCATGATTTAATTTTATCGTTAATAAACTAATTAACGATAAAACTAAATTAAACGGAATTTTGTAACGATTAATTCTCGTTTTTCTAATCGAAAATTTGTTGTGGCACTAAAAGCGAAAAATCGCTGATTTATCATCAATTAATTAACTATAATTCGGGATTACACTAACCCATTGCAACTTCAAGGCGAGTTCTATTCATTTCATGTACATTCGTCATTCTTTCATGTTTAATTTTATGATAAATATTTTTTGTTGCCAACAAAAACACAATAGATCCCCACGTGATAGCTCCATGATGCCAACTGCTCATGCAGGCAGACGCTCCCGCGAGTCGTGCACTATAACCACCGCCAGCTAGAATCGCGCGGGATCATCTCGCCTTCTACAACTGCCGCGGTTTAAGCAGTAAAGCGAGAATCGGTGCACTATGGACATACCCTAAGATTAAAAAAAGCTACTGCGACCCCGAAAATTCTGAAATTTTGCTCAAATGTGTTACTCGCCATGATTACTCGCCAAAAATTAAGAAACGAAACACACATATAAGGACAACGGGGTGGCAAAATCCTGAAGTCCGTCTCTGTTAAGAGGGGTCCCAGGGCAATACCTTCTAAAGCAGAAGGCCTGACCCCGAGATTCGTGACGTCATCGAATTCTGTCCTACGAAACCCATCTTCCCTGTAAGATCGTTTTCCAGCACCACACTAACGCCGATGTGTTATAACACATCGACCCACGTTGCTATATTTTTTCTTAATGTTATATAAAAAAAAGAGGCTAAATTATTAAAGATTGCACTCGAATATACAAGTTTATACTTATAATTCATTATTTCCAAGTATCAATTACGGCCAGAGTTTTGATAAAAACTTACCTTTTGACCTCAAAACTTCCCCAAGAGCATTAATTTTTCAGAACTTCATTTCCGTTGACTTTAACCAAAAGAAAATTGAGACCAATTCAACTATATAGTATCCTTTATTTCTCAACACATACAATATATATTTTAAGTCATTTATAAAAAAAATAAATATGTAAAAGGAACTTTTCGTGAAATAAATATAATAAATAACTTGCGACTTATAAGTTCTTGATGAGAATATTCTCTTGTTATTTATAATACATAGTTACATATAATATCCTTGAGAACATTCTCTGGAAGAAGTAACTACTTTCATAAATTACTGGGGATTTTCATGTAGAAAATAATTATTCTGAAGTTATTAATAATAGTGCTTGCAGAGAGAATTTCAGTTACCAAAATCTTTCCAGAGAGTATCAAGAATATATGTAATAACATGTATTATAATAATCTTGATAAATAACTTGAGAATATTCTCTAGTAATTTATAATAGTTGCCCTTTGACAGAATATTTTCTGTCCCGTCTCTCTTCCCGTCAAGGTGGGAATGTTTAAGTTTGTAGACCACAAATGAAAAATTGAAAGCAAGAAAATTAAACCAACAGAGCTGAATTGCACAACTTTTAAAAGAACTGAGTGATACAGAATTTAAGTGTATGTGCATTGAAGAAAACAACAGTTCTGTATCTTCTTAGAATGAAAGTGGTTGTATAAGAATAGCTTCCTTTATCAATCAACTTTGATTTAATTTCTTTTGTTGTGAACTTATTTCTAAAAATATATCTAATTCTAAAATAATTTTTTAAGGTTTCTGAAATCTTTATATATAACCAAACTTTTAAAACCTCATCATGATCTGAGAATATTCTAGAAATAAAAGTTGTCATTGGGGGTGATTATACCAAAAATTGTTTTGTTGTAAATGTTTCGGGCAAAGAAAACTGATTTATATTTCACAATATAAACAAAGTTAGTAAAAAAAAAATTTAATTTAAAAGAAAAATGAATATTCTCGATTATTCTCCAATTTTTACATCCAGGATAATATTGATAATATTCTCATTCTCCGAGAATATTCTCACCTCATATCTCTAGATTCAAGTAGTAAAAATCAAAAATAGTGCTTTTTTGAAAATGTCACCACTTTCCTTTTTGCATAAAATTTATTGACCTTTAAAAATACCTGCCTATAAAATTTATGACCTTATTTTCCTTTAAAATTGCATTTTTATTTGAAGGTTCTTTAGAAATACGTCAGAAAAAACTCCACAGAAAATTACCCCCTCCCACATACTAAAACTTACCTCAAAGAAATATTGTTAGTACCTGTCTATATTTCCCTAACCTGGCTTTTGAATAAGTATTTGTATATATTTGCCAGTTAAAACATGGAAAACCCAATTCATCAACACGGTATTTTGTAATTTCTAAAGAACCCAAAGTTGTTCATCATAACGCACTGCAAGTCTATTTCGAAAATGCCCCTTCTGTACCAATCACTGACAAACGTAGATTAATTTTAAGAATTACATTATGAAGCAACATGTGATCTATGTTCAAGAAGGCCAAAACATGGACCTCACAAAATTCATAGGTGGGACGAAATTCTATTTGAAAAAAAAAACCTCAATTTTTAATACAACCAGCTTTTCTGATAATTTTAATCAGATACACTACCAGGGAAAAAATGGTCTGGCCCTGTATGTTGAAGGGCAAGGATGAACATGGAAATTTATATGGGGACTAATAGACAAACCCACTATTTTGTTATTAATGCAATTAGTTATCAGTTGCGATGGCTACAACAATAAAGCCAATAACATGTTATTGGCATCCAAACAGGACGGAGTTTTGAGACGGAGTGCGATGACGTCACAGCATCGAAAAATCGCGGACGAAGGCTTCTTGCTCTAGAATGTGTTGTCCCAGGGCAATTGCCTCCTTTCCTGACATGACAAGCAAAATTATTTTCAATTGGTCATTTGTTTTGGCGCAGTTCGAACTAATTGGTTCTTGCGCTACAAAAATCAAAGTCCAATCGAATAAATACGCCCCTGAATAAACCTTCATTTTAAAAAAAATGTCCAAGTTCTGCGCGAATCATGTAGGCTGGAATAAAAATTTCAAAGTGGTCCAAATCTTTCTTGTGAAAAGATAAAGTAAAAATTTATTAATATTTCATCGCGATAAAAATCAATTGCAGTCAAAAGGAAATAAAAAACCGTCATTGCAACATGCAGAAATCGGCATGAAAATGTGACTCGATGAATAATCAATAGAAAATATCCGAGAAACCACTAATTATTTTGAATATGCCAATTCATAAAATGACTAGTTTGATTGAAAGTTTCTGATCGGAGCGTTGTTATTATTTTAGTGTTTTCACAAGTCACCTTCGTCAAGCTACCATTTTTGCAATCTTCTTTAAAGTTTATTACACATGACTGTTTCGATGAGATTTAAAATAACTCAAAAAATATTGTCCTGTTTCATTGATCAATATGTAATCTGATTAAAACGACAGCGTATAAAAACGATCGCGTAGTAAACACAACGCACTGTATGTACCTTCCCCCAAAAATGTTGACTTGATAGTGAAAGAGAACAAATTACCACATTTTGGCAAAAAGTATTGATTTGGTTAAAAAAAATTTCAAGTAGATCTCATTTGGCTAATACTTTAAAAATGTGGTGATAAATTTGCCAAATTAGTGGATGAAACTAATACGTAGTTACACGTAACAACGAGGTCATACTATCACACTGCATTGAGAGTAAAAGCGCCAATCGTGAAGGAAGAAGGCCGAACTTGGCTTCTAATAGGATTGAATATTTCAGTTCATTTTTAAGAAGTGACAACCCGCTGCTGGCGGAGAAATGCACTTTGGTTCGGTGTTTGGCATATAATTGACCGTTAGAAAAATGACACGTCACAAAATTTTAAAAGCTTATAACTCACTTAATATTCGTCCGATCGAAAACGGAAAACACTTTTCTGTATTAGTTTTTCACAAGGAATCACGTGTGTAATTATTGGTCGGTCAATAGTTACCACCCTGTATATATAGTAGATATCACGACCAACACACACAATGACTTCACTTCGACTGATGGCGTAAAGGCTGAACCACACTACACTGACGTGACGTGATTTCATGTTGTCAGAACTGGGAGAAATTTTGCCTTCACCAAGGGGTGAGGAGTTGCCAAAAGCGAGGGGCGCTCTTGAAGATCATCCCCGGATGAAGAAAAGAAGAGAGAGAAGGAGGTGAAAAACAAAAAGAGACAGTCGAGAGAGTTTTGGCTGGGGGAGAAAGGAGGCGAACAAGGAACTCCAAGAAAGAGAGAAGGGCGGAATGCTCGGTCCGCACCTTTGCAGTTTCAACGTGGACAATATACGTAATATATAGTGCGATATATATATAACACTGAAGAGCCAAAAAAACTGGTACACCTGCCTAATATCGTGTAGGACCCCCGCGAGCACGCAGAAGTGCCGCAACACAACGTGGCATGGACTCGACTAATGTCTGAAGTAGTGCTGGAGGTAATTGACACCATGAATCCTGCAGGTCTGTCCATAAATCCGTAGGAGTAAGATGGGGTGGAGATCTCTTCTGAATAGCACGTTGCAAGGCATCCCAGATATGTCCAATAATGTTCATGTCTGGGGATTTAGGTGGCCAGCGGAAGTGTCTAAAGTCAGAAGAGTATTCCTGGAGCCACTTTGTAGCAATTCTGGACGTGTGGGGTGTCGCATTGTCCTGCTGAAATTGTCCAAGTTCGTCGGAATGCACAATGGACATGAATGGATGATTCAGCAGGTGATCAGACAGGATGCTTACGTACCTGTCACCTGTCAGAGTCGTATCTAGACGTATCAGGGGTCCCATATCACGCCAAGTGCACACGCCCCATACCATCACAGAGCCTCCACCAGCTTGAACAGTCCCCTGTTGACATGTAGGGTCCATGGATTCATGAGGTTGTCTCCATACCCGTACACGTCCATCAGCTCGAAGCAATTGGAACCGAGACTCGTCAGACCAGGCAACGTGTTTCCAGTCCTCAACACTCCAATGTCGGTGTTGTCGGGTGTTGAAGTTTTATATTCTGCTGGTTTACAGAATGGCAACTCTTCTGTTTTGTTTATCTTGTACAATTTACTTTTGATATGAGTGGCAACTACCAGTCTTGTTTACGCAGCCATACTGTATACGGTTGTATCTGTCTATCTCTCTATACAATTAAACTTATATTACGGGATTCCCTGCGCCCAGTCAATGTGTTTGACTATGAATTAGTTTCATAATTTTCACAGGTTATGGGCCCAGTCCCTGTTGACAAGTTAATTGAAAGTTTTGAGAGATTTATGTTCTTTGTGAACAAGTTATAGTTTCCGAATCCGTTAGTTTACGTTTCGACTACCACGATGGCTGCAGTTGAGATTTCGTCAATCAACAAATTCGACGGCTCGAATTATTCCCAATGGAAGTTCTTGGTGAACTGTGCGTTGAAAGCTAAAGGAGTCTACGACGTGGTTGTAGTCGAGAATGCTAAACCGGATGTAGGTCCTGCCCTCGCACGATGGGAGAAAGCTGACGCAACAGCGATGTTTGTTATCACCTCGGCGATGACCCAGATATCCTTGGTGCAAAACTGTCGTTCCTCGAAAGAAATGATTGACAAACTAGACTCGATTTATCAGCAAAAGTTCGCCTTCAACAAAATGTTATTGCTGGACAGATTTCATCAGCTGAAAATGGAAAGCAGCGAGTCAGCTGTGGAGTATATAGCGAAAGTTGAAAACCTCGCTCGTCAAATCACGGACGCCGGTGAAGAGGTGAGTGATGTTACAATCACAACGAAAATTCTAAGTACTTTGCCGACAAAATACATGAACTTTCGTCAAGCCTGGTTGTCTATGGATTCAAGTAAGCAAACGGTCGCCAATCTAACGGCACGTCTCATCGATGAAGAGCTTTCGATTTCGCGCAACGAACAGAATGAAACTGCGTGTGTCTCAGTTTCTAAGCCGAAGAAGTACTATTCGTCGAAAAACAAGAACTTTCAGAGTCATAAAAAATCCGAAAAGCGTCTCGACAAGTCGAAAGTAATCTGTTATTCTTGCCGAAGGAAAGGGCACTATGCCTCCGAATGTAAACAACGAAAGCACGACTTCAATCGTCGTTCGTCCGAAAATGATGGTGCGTCCAATTTTACCGATGTAAATCATGATTTGCTCAGTACTGAAAGTGTCTCCAGTGCTCTTCAATCAGGTGAAAATGAGTGGATTCTTGACAGTGGTGCATCTGCTCACGTGACGTGTATTAAAAAGTGTCTTAGTGATTATCAAGAGGCAGATGGTCAAATTAAGCTCGGCAACAACACTGAATTACCCGTTCTTGGTAAAGGTAAGGTTTTGATTAAGAAATTCGTGAATGGTACATGGAATAATGGGGAGATCCATGAAGTATTATATGTCCCTGGTCTAAAAATAAATTTACTGTCGGAAGGTGTACTGGCTGCCAGGAACATGAAGATAATTAAAAAAAATCACTATGTGAAAATTTATCATGACAATAGATTAATTGCTGAAGGTATTCGTACTCCAAATAATTTGTATAAAATGCTCTTCAAAACCATATTTAGTGATGAGGTAAATATTACACGTAACAACGACTTGCAATTATGGCATGAAAGAACTGGTCACATAAATATGAAGGCTCTTAAAGAGCTATGTGAACGAAATATTTTGAAAGAAAACATTAATTTTTCTGATGCCGAAAAATTCTTTTGTGAGGCTTGTCAGTATGGAAAGCAACATAAGCTATCTTTCACAAGAAGGGAACATAAATCGACTATCCCAGGTGAACTAATTCATTGTGATCTTTGTGGACCGATGTCTGTTCAATCGGTGGGAGGATCAAATTATTTCATTCTTTTTAAGGATGATTTCACAGGCTATCGTTCAGTTGCTTTCATAAAACACAAAAGTGATGCGTTTGAACAGTTCAGAAAATTTGTTCATCTCTGTGAAAACAAATTTCAACATGTTGTCAAAGCAGTCAGAACTGACAATGGAACTGAATTTATCAATAACGAGTTCAACAATTTCCTTGGTCGTAAAGGCATCTTGATGGAAACAACGGCACCATACACACCCGAACAAAACGGTTGTGCAGAAAGAGACATGAGAACAATTGTTGAAAGTGCCAGATCAATGCTGTACGCAAAACAGCTACCTAAGTACTTGTGGGCAGAAGCAGTGAATACTGCAGTATATATTCTGAACAAAACACCAACAAGTCAAGCTCCAAATTCTACCCCATATGAACTTTGGACTGGAAAGAAAAATTGCCTGAATCATCTCAAGATTTTTGGAAGCGAAGCGTTCATGCACGTTCCGGACTCTCAAAGAAAAAACAGGAACCCAAAAGTAAGAAGATGATCTTCGTGGGATATGATAGAGACTCGAACAACTATCGATTATTCGATCCGAATAAAAGAACTGTGAAAGTGTCGAGAAATGTCAAGTTCAATGAAGTCCATGATGTGAAGATGCTTCCCTCAACATCCAAAGTACATGTCATTCCGGATGAAAACAATGATATAAGCTCGAACTGTGATGAAGATATGCAAGATGATATGTCTGATCGCGAATCTAGGAATCCTGATCCTGGAAGAAAAACCCACAGGTACAATCTTCGAGATCGATCTACAATAAAGTCTCCTTCTAACTTCGAAGCGAATGTGACGGAAATCGAAACACCTGTTTCATATGAAGAGGCGATGTGTTCTCCTCAGTCACAGGATTGGAAAAAAGCGATTAAAGAAGAAATCGATGCTCTTGAGAAGAATGAAGTTTTTGACTTTGTCAATCTACCAGATGGCAAAAGGACTGTAGGTTCAAAATGGGTATTCAAAATTAAATATTTCCCAGATGGAAAAATTAAGAAGTTCAAAGCAAGGCTGTGTGCAAAAGGCTTTTCGCAGATTGAAGGAATTGATTACTCAGAAACCTATTCACCAACTTCAAGATACGACACGATAAGGGTTCTGTTTGCTATTGCTGTCCAACGCAAGATAATGCAATTTGACATAAAAACCGCTTTTCTCCATGGTGAAATAGAGGGAGAAATATATCTTGAGTCACCTCCGGGATTAACAAGTGATGACAACAAGGTGTGCAAACTAAAGAAATCTTTGTACGGTCTGAAACAAGCTTCAAGATGTTGGAACAAGAAATTCTCAGACTTTCTAAAAAGTTATGGTTTCGTACAATCAGTTGCAGATTCTTCAGTTTATTTTGGGACATTCAAATTAAAGACTGTGTTACTGGTCCTTTACGTAGATGACGGTTTGCTATTTTGTGAAAATGAAGACATCCTCACAGAAATCGTCAATAATCTGAAGAACACTTTTGAAGCTGTGGTGTGGGAAAAGGGACTTTTCGTTGGTATAGAGTTCATTGAGAAGAAAAATTCCATCGTCATCCATTCGAAAAGTTATATTCACAGAATGCTGAAACGATTCTCTCTTGAGAATGCAAATCCTGTCAGTGTTCCTGCGGATCCCAATGCTATAATCTCTGCAGACTCAACACCACTTGAGAAAAGTTCAGTACCTTACCGTGAAGCAGTCGGAACATTAATGTTTCTAGCTCTCACTACTCGTCCTGACATAATGTTTGCTGTTAATATCGTGAGCAGGTACCAAGAAAATCCTGGACTTTGTCATTGGAATGCCGTCAAAAGAATCTTCAGATACCTGAAAGGTACATCATCGTACGGAATCGAGTATACACAACAGAGCTCTGATGAATCAACCTTGGTTGGTTATACCGACGCTGACTTTGCGAATGATGTGGACACTCGAAAATCGACATCAGGATATGTGTTCAAGATTAGCGATGGAGCTGTGACATGGGCTACCCAAAAACAGTCAGTTGTGTCTACATCAACCACAGAAGCGGAATACATCTCTGCTTCGACAGCTGCGAAAGAAACTCTGTGGTTAACTCAACTTCTCAAGGATTCTGGTGAAATTATTAATGCCGATGGAGTACCCTTGTGCACTGATAACCAAAGTGCCATAAAACTCATCAAAAACCCGGTATGCCATAAGCGAACCAAACACATAGATGTTAGGTACCATTTCATAAGAGAAAAATATGAGGATAAATCCATCTATGTGAAACATGTTAAATCAGTTGATCAAATAGCCGATATTTTCACCAAACGCCTTCCAAAAGAGAGGTTTGAAAAATTGCGAAATATGATCAATGTGAAAATTTCATGATTATATATATATATATATATATTTTTTTTTTTTTTATTTTTTTTACATTGTTTGTTTTATATATATTACCTGTAAACCATAGAATTGGTGGGAATGTTGAAGTTTTATATTCTGCTGGTTTACAGAATGGCAACTCTTCTGTTTTGTTTATCTTGTACAATTTACTTTTGATATGAGTGGCAACTGTATACGGTTAAACTTATATTACGGGATTCCCTGCGCCCAGTCAATGTGTTTGACTATGAATTAGTTTCATAATTTTCACATCGGGCCCAGGCGAGGCGTAAAGCTTTGTGTCGTGCAGTCATCAAGGGTACACGAGTGGGCCTTCGGCTCCGAAAGCCCATATCGATGATGTTTCGTTGAATGGTTCGCACGCTGACACTTGTTGATGGCCCAGCATTGAAATCTGCAGCAATTTGCGGAAGGGTTGCACGTCTGTCACGTTTAATGATTGTCGTCAGTCGTCGTTGGTCCCGTTCTTGCATGATCTTTTTCCGGCCGCAGCGATGTCGTAGATCTAATTTTTTACCGGATTCCCGATATTCACGCTACACTCGTGAAATGGTCGTACGTGAAAATCCAAATTTCATCGCTACCTCGGAGATGCTATGTTCCATCTCTCGTGCGCCGACTATAACACCACGTTCAAACTCACTTAAATCTCGATAACCTGCCATTGTAGCAGCAGTAACCGATCTAACAACTATGCCAGACACTTGTTGTGTTATATAGGCGTTGCCGATCGCAGCTCCGTACTCTGATTGGTTCCATATCTCTTTATTTGCATACGCATGCCTGTACCAGTTTTTTTTTGGCTCTTCAGTTTATATATGTAATATATATATATGTGTGTGTGTGTAAGAAAATGCTTTATATTATTTAATCAAGAATAAACGTCAACTAAAAATGAATCAGTTTCGTCTCCTTCATACGCTGGAACGAGGAGACCGACGGACACGCTCAGCGGTGTTGAGCTATCGATCTAATGCGAATCCTGAAAGAATCCTATACGGACACGGAATAGATGGTCATTCTGGACTGTAGAACAGAAAATGGACAATCTGTGCTGGCTGAGGAGCTAGGGATCACGGTGTCGCCTGAGGTTTAGGTCCTCGATTTAAGAAAATGCATATTAGAATGCAAGACATTTGAGGAGGAGTCAGCCGAAGCTGTAATGGGAATTATAGAAACCGACAAAGGAAGGCGAGGGAAGAAGAAGAGCGGTTTAGGTTAAAACTGGAAAGGGGAAAGGAAGAAAGGGCAGAGATAGAGAAAATGAGACTGGAAATGGAAAATAGACCTAACAGGAGTCCTACCCAGGACAGAACCCGACGGAGAGGTCTGTGGAGGAGATGGTCAGGACAATACGGGTCCTGGCGGTTAAGGTGCCACTCCAGGCAGAAGGGTGGAATTATTATTATTTTTTCGAGTTTGGAAAGGGCATTCACGAATGAAAATATTCCCGAAAGGTACCAGGCCAAGATCCTCATTAATTTGTTGGGGGAAAAGAGCGCCAAACTGTTGGCACTCGTGGAGGAAGACCAGTATGGGGATTACGAAGAGCTAAAAAAGATTGTTCTTCGGGAGTACGAACCGTCTCCTTAGGTGTGCCTTAAAAGTTTCAGAGAGGCAAGGAGAAATCCGGAGGAGACTTTTGTGCAATACTCCACCAGACTGACCTCCACGTGTGACTACTATGAGTTACTTACCCCGACCCGACTATGTGAAACTTAGAGGCGTATCCGATTTCGATGGTCTCAAACAACTCATAGTGTCCGACAAGGTAATAGAAGGTCAAGACAACGAGACCGTCACACATACTGGCCTTAAACAAGGAGACGATTGGCTTCGACCGAGAGATTTAGGAAGAGAATGCAATGTGTTCTATTCGGCAAAGGGGAAATCGTATGCATGGAGGAGAGAGGGCAATGGAAATCTTCAGGTAACAGTCTCGAAGGTTAAAGCCGGGCATAGCCAAATGGAACTGAGTGGGAGGCAGGAAAAACCGGAAAAAAGTTTAAAAAAATTAGAATGTTTTGTTTGTGGATCTAGATCCCATGTCAAGCGGAATTGTCCCAGGGCAGGGAAAGAAAAACGGAATTCGCTAGGGGAGGGGGAACACTACAGGAACGGGTGGGTCCGTAGTGGCAACACCCCCTAAAAAGACCTCTTCTTTAGGAGGTGTTGGTAGTGGTCGCAAGGATAGATTCATTGAACCGGGCGTCCAGGAATCCAGCAAAGGGGCTATGTGAGCTGCAAAGAGTCCCAATCAGCGTGAATGGGAAGACATCGTTGGCCCTCATCGACTCAGGGACTGAAATTACGGTGATAAGAAAAGACCTTGTATCCGATGTGGAGGTAAAGTGGAAACCCTCTATTTTTTTGAAAGGAATTTTTGGTCCAGCTGTAAAATGCCCATTAGTTCATGTTCCCTTATCGGTTCACACGGGGGGCTGCATCAACGTCCACCAGGAAATTCTCTGTGCTGTAGGGGAAGGGCTTGTAGAGGAAGTTTCATTGCCCCCAAGATGTTTATAACATTTTGAAGGGCAAGGTACCACCCTTTTCTGAGATTAAATCGCTGGACGATGCCTGGGGCAAAGCAAAGAAAAGGAAAGATGACTACTACATTGCAGAGGGTTTTTTGTTTCCTAAAGAACGAGTGTGAGAGGAAGTAGTAGGACAGCTGGTCGTCCCAGAATGCCGTAGGAATGAAGTTATGGAGCTTACCCACTGTTCTGTGTTTGGGGGACACAGGGGGGTTCGAAAGACATTGGAAAGAATCCGATACTCTTTCTTTTGGAGGGATTGAGGGACTGAGCGAATGTTCAAAGGTTTTTCCAAGCATGTGAGAATTGCCAACTAAGGAGAGCGCTGAAGGTAAGAAAGAGCGCCCATTGTCCCGATAACGAGAGCCGAATTACCGTTCCAGATTGTAAATACGGTATAGATGTTATTGGGCCCATTGATCCTCCCAGCTCAAGGGGTCACAAGTATATCTTAACTTTAGTAGACCAGCACATCAGGTGGGCCGAGGCGGTCCCACTCACCAGCTTAGATGCCAAGGCTACATTCGAGTCCCTGTTGTGTATATTCTCCCGCACTGGCATCCCGAACATGATAGCCTCAGACAAGACAATGGAACTAATCTTAATGCTAGATTGACTATAGAGTTTGAGAAGCGCATAGGATGTTGTCCTCGGTTCTCAACGCCGATGTACTCCCAGTCTAATGGTTTAGTTGAACGCTTTAATTCGACATTGAAGAAAATGCTCCATCATGTGATAAGGGAGGAAGGCAGGGGTTGGCATCTGCAAATTCCATATGTGTTGTGGGCGTACAGAGAGGTACCCAACACCACCACGGGGATTTCACCATTTCGACTGATGTACGGGCGACAATCTCAGGGTCCACTATCAATATTGAAGACGTCCTGGACAGGCAAACAGGGCGCATTGCAGTTAGATTCCACCCCAATACATGCGTATTTGCATAATTTAAGAGAACGGTTGGAAAAGGCTACAGAGCAGGCCAAGTTGACGGCCCTGATCGAGCAAGAAAGGACTGACCATCATTATAATCTTAGGTCATCGGTAAGAATTTTTGAGGTTAGGGGATAAGGTAGTCGTTCTGATCCCTGATTCAGCCAATAAACTGTATGCGAGGTGGCAAGGTCCGGGAAAGATTGTGTAGAAGAAGAATACACATTCACTTATCATAGAAATGCCGGATGGCTCTAGAAAACACATTCATCAGAACAAAATATGCAAATATGTGGCACAGGTAAAGGCCGTCAACGTTATATTCGAAGGGGAGGAAGAATATGGAGAAGTTGCAACTTTTCCGGAACAAGTTAAGGTCAATGAATTTTTAAGATCGGTAAACGAGCTAGTGATCCCAGATTTGACCACAAAGCAGGCTGAACGGTTAAAAAACAATCTTACGACATGAATTGTTTTTCACTCGTCCCGTTCAACCTGCAAAGGTAGGGGCACACAAGATAGAAATGATCCCAGAAGTCGAATGCCGTAGGCCTCATGGCTACAGTGTACCCGTGGCGTACCGCCAGGAAGTGGACCGGCAAGTGAGGAAGTTGTTAGACTTGGACTTAGGATTGAGCCATCGGATTCGGAAATCGCCCATTCCATAGTCTGTGTATCAAAGAAGGACGCTACTATGCGGATGTGCGTAGGTTTTCGAGCACTCATTGCCATCACCAAGGTTCCGGCGTTCCCGATGAAGGAGATCCCAGAACTAATTTTCGAAGCGGGGGTTGCTCATTGGTTGACTAACCTGGATCTCCTGAAAGGATACTGGCAGATTAGGATGGAGGAAAAGAGCAAGCCACTGACAGCATTCACCACTCACAGTGGAGTATGTCAATGGAAAACCATGCCGTTTGGTCTGTCAGGGGCATTGAGGACATTCCAGAGAGAGATGACCTTCTTTAGTGACGTCACGAGCTTCGCGCGAAGGCCTTCTGCTATAGATGGTGTTGGCTTATTCGACCAGAACTTAAGAGTTCAAAGTCGTTTCTGAACGGCTAAAAAAATCGTGCAAAAGACAACTTTTCGGTTAATGAAAAAATGTTTTTGTGTCCATGTAGCTCAATTATTAAATAGTGATAAAATAATTGAGAATTTTAATTGTTCGGCAGTTCGCTAGATTGTTTTGAGAATACAAAATTACAAGCAAAAATGTTTTAGGGAATCAAATGCTGTAAATCCAAAAAGTAATTTCACAACTAAGCCATTTCATTCGCTAATATAGTATTAGAAAAAATTGCCTAAAATACAATTGTAATGCAGGTAAAGCAAGAATTTCCTACCTCACAGAGGAAAAAAAACTGAATTCGCTTATAACGAGAAGTCTATTATAACAATGATTTTCGCCGTGATCATGAGTTCTCGTTATAACGGAGTTTTTATTTATCTCGTTTTTATTTTGATCATAGAAAATCAAGTGAAGTACATTAGCGCTCGGATTTTTATGACCTAAAGATGAAACGTCAGTGCTAATAGGTTAAAAAACTAGAATTTCCAGTTTTTTAATCGATCAGCATTTCATTTTTGGGTCACAAAAATGCGATCCCTAGTGATCAGGATTTACTTGTCGTCATCCTTTGTATAAAAATATTCATTTATTTCTGAACTTTCTTTTGAGACTAATATAACTTGAATGTTATTATAACTTGAGACTAATATAACTTGAATGTTATTATAACTTGAATGTTATTATAACTTGAATGTTATTATAACTTGAATGTTATTATAACTTGAGACTAATATAACTTGAATGTTATTATAACTTGAGACTAATATAACTTGAATGTTATTATAACTTGAATGTTATTATAACTTGAGACTAATATAACTTGAATGTTATTATAACTTGAATGTTATTATAACTTGAGACTAATATAACTTGAATGTTATTATAACTTGAATGTTATTATAACTTGAGACTAATATAACTTGAATGTTATTATAACTTGAATGTTATTATAACTTGAATGTTATTATAACTTGAATGTTATTATAACTTTGAGAAGATATCACATTGATAGATCGAGTCTTGAAATGCACATACCCCTTGTCGTCAGAAGTCTTACGGATCTGAGAAAAACACTGCTGTACAAAAACTGATGTGCACGATATGATTTGATTGATTTTTTTTCTTTTAATAGAATAGAAGCTAAATTATACTACATCTCCCAGAAGAAAAAACAAAGTATGGCAAAACCCTCTCTTTTTATACTACATCTCCCAGAAGAAAAAACAAAGTATGGCAAAACCCTCTCTTTTGAGGACACCGAAGGGACAAAAAAAATTTCCGTAAAAAGAGGAGGCTGCTGTTGAAGAATTTTTAAAAAAAACATAATTATATATATTAATCATTACGTGATTCTTCCACTTTTCCAGGGCTTAGTTCATCCTCGATTGGAGTTCGATCGCGTTATGTTTCGGAGACCATACTCACAGATGAACATTGACTTGGTCGGGGGGGGGGGTGCAGTGAAGATCCACGCGTGCTCTTGATAGCATACAAGGCTTGAGCTGTGAAGAAAGATTTGATTTCTTGAATATGTTTACATTGGAGGAACGCAAGTGTCAGGGGATATGATCGAAATGTTTCTAAGATTTTCAACGGTATGGAGAAAAGGGACCATGAGTTATTATTACAGCGTTAATCAACTGCTTCAACAAGGGGGACACCAGTATCGTTTAGTAAGGGATAATTACAGGTTGTGGTTTCGCAGGGAGTTTTTCTACAATAGAGTTGTGAATAAATAGAATACCTTACCTCCGGGGGTTGTGAATTCTAACACGATTGACGCGTTCAAAAATAAATACGTTAAACATATTGGGATAAATTGAGAAGCTATCTATACTTGGATGAGACACACAACCATAATTTTTTTTTGGGGGGTGTGTGTAACATATTTACATATTATTATAATTATTGGCATTTTTATTGCTCTTATTGGGTTTCTGTATTCTTGATATAGTTTAGAGATATATAAGCTTGTATATTCGACATCCATATTTTTTACGGGCATATTTTTTTAGCCACCTCGTTGGGCATTTTGTCTGTTGTGGCCTTAATATTTCTATTATTTGGACGTGCAAGAAAAGATGATTTTTATTATATTTTTATTGTATTTCGTGCTTAATAACTTTCTTCATGATTTCCACAGATCCAAACTTCGAATTGAGCTTTTGTTTTAGGATCTTATCGATGAATTAAAGTCAATCGTCCGTTAATCATTTTTTTTCATGAAATGACAAGAAAGAATGAGCATGCTTGATCGTTTTCCAAGAGAGCAATAAATTCCTTCAAAAATTCCATTCATGCTAAGGCCGGGGATACCTTCGTGTTGCAAAGTAGCATGTGTATCTCGGGCCTAATGCGAATTCCACACTAGCGCGATAATGCAGTCGTTATGCAGTATTGCGTCAGTGTGCATTCTGCCTGAAGAGCTGTGAATACAGATTTCTATAGAATTTTTCAGAATAGCAAAACGATGTTGGAAATCAAGAATAAAATTCACACAACTATGAAGTAATTCGGGTAGTTCATTAAAAATCTGCGTTCATATTTTAGCATAAATTTGCTTCCCCATACACACTACTCTCTGCAGCATATTTCACAGAAAATAGTCACATTGGAATTTAGTTTATTGAGAAAATGATTCAATTGAGTAAAAAATTAATAAAATATATTTTTATGAAGAAATATATTTGCGTTCTACTCCAATCATCATCTTTATATTCCTGCTTATAAATTATATTTAAAAAGTTCAATCTATTTTTATTTGATAATTTGATACATTTCACCTCAACTTAATTTAAGAATTTAAATTATGAGTTAACTTTTCATTTCTATTTGATAATCCTTTAAAATTATAATTTTTCTTCCGGTGCACAAATCTTTTCGTGGCATTTTGTAAATAATTTTGAATCAGGGGCGTAACTGCACAAAGGCAACTGGGGCTGTGAGTGTCTAAAATTAAATGGGAAGAGACGGATTTGTAATCGATGTAATAATGCCGTATCTAATATCTGTGCCACAAGTCTCATGACTAGTAGCATAGATGCATTTAAAATAAAATATGTATAATATGTCTGTGTATATACAAGTATAGTGGAGCCCTTTTATACGATGTTAACAGCCCGGGTCAAAAGTCCCATGTGAAAGTCGCATAACTAAAACTGATTTGAAAATGGCTCACCCCCCCCCCCTCCCCACCCCCAATAGATCTCAAACGAAATATATTAAAATAATTCAATGGTTTCAATTGCATTTCAAATTTTGTTTCATAATAACCCTACTGGAGCAAAAATTACCAATAAAATTTAATTTTTTAAATCATATCAGTGGAATTACGTGAAGGATTATAATTGACATAACATTACACTGTTGCTTAAATCTCGAGGACTCTTATGCTATTTATTTCAAAATTAAAAAAAAACAACGTAGTTTGAAACATTTTTTAAAAGGTGCAATTGTTATATTTGTTTTGTTGATTGGATTTCTATTGTGTATCTAAGCAAAGCAGATTGTGTGCATCGAGTTCAGTAGTTAAAAAATTTCTTAGGGACAGAGTCGATACTCTTTACATGTTTTCTATCAGCAGACCTGCACCGTCCGGATAATTTCAATACAATTTTTATCCTCCAGAAATAATGCTTTGGACATTAGAAAAAAATTCTGAAGGGACATGTGGTCGCATTTCAAACAACTTAGATCTGTTTCTTTGAGGCTCGTCGTGTCTTCTGAATACTCAAGAATAAATTGCCACGCAAGTGTCCACTCTAAAATAGTGATAACCGGCTCAATGATAATTTTTGTTATCAATTGTGCTTATGTCGTAAGGCAATCGTGTCATTGTTGCATGTTGGCAAAATCACGCAATAGACGATTATCTTCATCAGGATGACAATGCATCTTACCACAGAAGTACAACTGCTATAAAATGGCACGAAGACTTGAAACCCTTATTGTGTCCTACTCGGGGGTACTGGTCTCAAACAAATCGAGCAGATGTGGGACGAATTTGAACGGAGATTGACGTCCAGACCAACCTTTCGTGTTCAGAAGCTCAAACATTTCTTCATTACTTCTGCAAAGCAGCGATGCGATTTATTGTATGTAGCATATTGTATGTATTGTAGCACCATACAGGGCCGCAACTAGATGCTTGGTCACCCGGAGCAAGTGTGCATTTTGGCGCCCCCTTGAAATGTTGAAGGAGAGGTTTGGGAATAAAATTTGCGTCCTCTGGTCTAGCGCCCGGGGCACGAGAACCGCCTGCTCCCTCCTAGTTGCGGCCCTGGCACCATATGAGCAACAAACCGCTCAAAAGCCACTGCCAGCAATAAAAGTCCAAGGAGAAAACTAAACACCGCTGATATGAGCCTATACAGGGTGATTCAAAACTCAACGTACAAACGTTTAGGGGAGGTAGAAAACACAAAAACAAAACAAAATCACATAGGAATGTATCACTTTTTTTTCATAACTGTGGATGGCAAGAACTTTGAGCACTTGTTGTGAAACATCTATATAAAACTTTAATAGTGTTATCCCGGCCTTAGTGATGCTATTTTTATGACTGAAGGCCGGATTATATGCAAATGCACACGTGCATTTGCATATTTTGGCCCTTTTTAATATGAATGCATATGAATGCACAAAATTGAAATACTTGCTGAATAAGAGCATATTTTTGAAGTTATACGAAAGCTCAACCACATGAACAATGATCGGTAGTAAAGTGTTTGTATCCTCCCTGAATTAAAAACAAACAAAATTTAGAGAGAGAGAGAAAGATGAGTTTAGTGAATTACTAAAAATGTAGAGAGCCTTTTCTGGTAGGCTTAACTCAAGCCGGGGAACCTAAAGGTCGGGTATAGAACTATCTTACTTCATACTCATTGGATAGAGCAAATTAAAATTTTACAGCCCTTTATTTTTGTTTTACTTAATTTAAGACGAAACAATCACTGCATAAGGAAACTGACAATAACTTGTATGAAACATTAATACTAGAGTGACCATCTCACCCTTATATCCCAGAAAATCTTGCATTTTAGCGAATTTTAGCACTAAAGATATCGAAATTAAAGTATTATATTTTTCAGGAATCATTTAATGAACACGGAACATTTTCGGTATTTTCAGTAATAAGTGTGGCCAACTCAGCAACTTTTTGCCAAAATGGGCAATAGCTAGTCTTTATTTGGTTTTATTCGCTTGCAAGTATTTTTTTTTTAGTCAAATGTTGAATCTCGGTTGAAAAATATGGCACTTTTAATGATATTTCAATTAATTCTGCATTAATGAAACAGAAATATACATTTTAAGATCATGTTTACTTTTTTGTTGGGTATATTTTTAATTAAGAAATCACCAACTAATAAGGCAAATATACGGAAAATACAAAATTCCTAATGAATTGCGAGACACAGTGGGTGTCGCCTTCAGAGGAAAAATATATAACCACTAATCACGCTGACGGATCCCACTTGGGTTAAATACCAAATCTTAACTCTCGGTTGCTCAGCAAAAAAAACACGTTTGTTCACTTTAAACCACGGCTGACCGCGGCATTTAAAGTAAACAGACGTACTCGTTTTCCCCGCTGAGCAACCGAGAATTGAGATTTGGTATTAAACCGAAGGGGGGATCCTTGGTCAGCGTGATTAGTGATTATATATTCTTCCTCGGAAGACAACACCCACTGTGTTGAGATGAATTAGGAATTTTTTGCATTTTTTTTCCATACATTTACGTTATTCGTTGGTGACTTCTTAGTATTTATTTTTGATTTATATTTTATTATTTTATTTTTGATTTATATTTTATTATTTTATTTTTGATTTATATTTTATTATTTTATTTTTGATTTATATTTTATTATTTTATTTTTGATTTATATTTTATTATTTTATTTTTGATTTATATTTTATTATTTTATTTTTGATTTATATTTTATTATTTTATTTTTGATTTATATTTTATTATTTTATTTTTGATTTATATTTTATTATTTTATTTTTGATTTATATTTTATTATTTTATTTTTGATTTATATTTTATTATTTTATTTTTGATTTATATTTTATTATTTTATTTTTGATTTATATTTTATTATTTTATTTTTGATTTATATTTTATTATTTTATTTTTGATTTATATTTTATTATTTTATTTTTGATTTATATAAACGATCTTCCTAATTCCATCAATTGCCATATCATACTCTTTGCAGATGATTGCGTCATCTACCAAACAGTGCACAACGAATCCCTCCAAAATAACCTCAACATTGTATCGGAACGATGTTATAGTCATGGTAATTACCCCTTAATTCTTCAAAAACAGTTTTTATGAAAATTACTCGCAAAAGACTTCCCTCCATTCTTCTTACACTATCAATAACTCCTTAACCACCGAAGTTTCTAATTATTAATATCTGAGTGTAATTATTTCTGCCGACCTCCGTTGGAATTTCCATGTTGATTACGTCTTTCATAAGTGTCTCCAAAAACTCTTTTTTTCTTCGTCGAAACTTCAAAAACTCCACCCGTTACATCAGACATCTTTACTTCCAAACTTACATCCTTCCTATACCGTCATATGCCTGTGAAAACTGGGACCCCCATATTCTCTCAAACATAGACAAATTAGAATCTATTCAAAATAAATCCGCCCGCTTCATTCTTAATTGTTGGTCATCCTCTGCCTCCGTCACTGAACTCAAGCGCCAACTCAATATGCAACCGGTTTTTACCCGTAGATTTATCTCTCGATTAACTTTCCTTTTCAAAATCCTTCATGGTCATTTTCATATCGACACTTCGAATTTTCTAACTCCAGCTTCATACTTTTCAAAAAGAATGAACCATTTACAAAAATTTAAACCTATCTTTGCATCCACAGATTGTTTCAAATTTAGTTTCTTTCCTCGAACAATAACCGACTGGAACAACCTCCCGTCAAACATTATTGATTGTACAACAGTTTCTGTTTTCCTTCGCAACATCAATCGTCTCTGTCAAACTTCACCGCATTCCCTTGTATAGGCCTCGGCCAAGCACTATTGTATAAATAAATAAATAATACTCTTGGGCAAAGAGTTTATATATATATTCTTCCATATATTTTTGACTCATAAATTCTCAATTTTAATACATA
This sequence comes from Pholcus phalangioides, assembly GCF_987345545.1. Lineage (NCBI taxonomy): Eukaryota > Metazoa > Arthropoda > Arachnida > Araneae > Pholcidae > Pholcus > Pholcus phalangioides. The sequence continues at coordinate 30,056,303 of NW_028301604.1, forward strand.
TTGTGGGATGTTCAGTGACTTTTGGGGGCTTTTTAGTGTATATTTTGGGATATTTCTTGCAGAGTTTGTGATGTTTTGTGCATATTTTAGTGCCTAGAATCCAGGCTTTATTTATGACACAAGAAATTATTCCGATTTACTGCATGCGTCTTAAATGTAATAATATAATTAAATTAATAAATTCTCTATGCTTTGATATATTGTCTTTTTTCTAATAAAACAATCATAATGTCGAATCGAAATTTTATACAGTTGAGGAACCAACGTTTTTTTTTGGAAAACTCCCGTGTATGGAAGCATATTTGGCTCTCTATCATGCACATTAGAACTTAGTCAAGTCTATGAACGTATCCTATAATAAATTATGTACCTCGTATGTTATATAATTACAAAAATAATTTTTCCAGCAAAATTTCACTTTTTGCTTACTTGTCAATGCGTATGATTCCTCCGTCGGTGCTCTGTTTGACCACCTCTGCAATTGTTCATTATACAAAGACATATCATAGGTCGATGATGCTAGATTATTTGCAGCGTACGACACAGATTCCGTTACATTCTCAATATTCGGAGTTGCCGCTGGAGCTGAAGTTCGAAATATGCTGCAAGCAGATTTTGATCCGTGTAAATCCAATATATCACGCACCGAAAAACTGCTTGGTTTGGATATGCTGGTAGTACACACAGACATTGTAAGTTTCCTTTGCTATTCTAGGCCATGCGATATACAAGTTCCCACGGTTTTAAAAACAACCAACAATGAAGCTCCAAAAAATCAAATAAGCTAAAATGGTGTCAGCTTTTCGGTCTTTCGGAAAATCTTCCGTTTTCGATAGACTTGACAAATCTGGGCGTGGTTTCGATGTACTGCGGTGCCAATCAAAAGATATGAATTGAGAATCCTATTTCCATTGGGCGTAAGAGTGGGTGGGTAACTTTTATAGGTGGAGTTATAACAGTGGGAAGGTGTCTCAAGAATTGTGACCCATTATACACGTTCGCGCAGGTGTGTATGTATATGTATACATCTGACAAAAAAAGGAAGAAAGAAACGGTTTAGAATGAAACTTTGGAAGCGTCATATTTGTGAGCGAATGAATAGTTGCACGTTCTTACTTCTTTTCGCAACGAAAACAAAATCGATCAGAATTTTCACTTTTGCCATGATTTTTCTCCCAACTTTATACGTTTATATTCTATTGTGGGTCGAATAAAATACTAATTCAACTGTCTCAAAACTATAGTAGACCTATGCTACTTGTAATCTTCGTTTTTTTTTTATTCGATTAGCTACTTTTCAAATTAGTTTTGTTTAGGGCTGTTTCAATTAATCGGGACAATTTATCGATGAATTTTTAATCGCCATTAAAAATTTTAGTTCCGTTAATTGAGTAGATTTAGCCATAGGTCATTTAAATTATGTTTCTGTCCATAAGATTTTAATTTATTTTTAAAAATAAACTGATTGTACGTGAAGAGCATCAAAGAAATCAATTAAAAAACAGCAAATTGCAGAAAACATTTTGTCTCTCTCTGTTTCCATGTACATACTACTTGCACACAGATGACAGGATAAATATAAAAAACTGATAAGTCGGTGAGTATGGTCAGGAGAGGAATTTTCTTAGAAAAAAACGCATAAATTAGAATGAGCCCCTATTTCCCGGACATTAAATTTTTCACGTAATTTTGACCATCCCGACTCCAGAGATGCCAATAATAAAATTATAGAGCGTCAAATAACAGAAATTTCGGAAGAGGACGAATAAAAATTTGGTTCACTTGGTTCTCAACAAAATTGCTCACAATTTGGTTCTTTCCTAGTTCCAAGGGGGCGTTAAAGTATTACGTCAGCAAAGTTTTAACCATTTTTGACCCCCTCCCCTTTGTCAGCGAAAGTCAGCAAAACTCTGACCTTCCCCCCGTCAGCACTGCCTCCTAACGCATATTGGTGGGATCAGAAACGTACGCGGGAGGGGGGGGGCCTAGGGGGGCTCGTGCGCCCCCAGACGAAAATTTATTTTTTTTAATGTAAATAGTATTTTTTAATTAAAATTTCGAAAGAAAATACCTTTATATGTATAATCATAATCTTGTAATTAATTTCTGTTAATTTCAATGCTATTTGAAGGCTAAGAACTCAAAATTTCTTTTTAAGAAATTTATTGTGACCCACCCTTTAAGACATATATAGTAAACCCTTGGCCCGCGGACCAATCGCGTTAGATCACTGAAGTAGGCCCGTGGCACATGCACAGATCACTTAAGTAACCCGCGATACAGTTCCAGAGCACTTAAGCGATCCGTGGCACATTTAGAGAAGATCCCTTGAGTGATATGTGGCATAGTTTCAGAGCACTTAAGCGGCCCTCAGTACAGTTCTACATCACTGAAGTTACCCCCACGGCACATTCCCAAATTACTTAAGTGATCCACAGCATAATTACGGATCATTTGAGTGATGCGTGGCACAGTTCCATAGCACTTACGCGGCCCAGACACATTTCCAGAGCATTTGAAGGATCCGCCAAACATTTAGAGATCACTAAAGTGGATCTGTAGGGGACTTATCAGTAGGAAAAATTGTTAGTTCAGGTGACCACAAACTAGCGAAAGGTTTTTCTCGTTTTTGGCGCACCGAGTAAGTTGCCATTAAGAATATTTCATATTTTTATAAAGGTTGGTTTATGACGTAAGCATCATCCGAATCCCCTCCCCCTTTGTCATCAAAAGTCAGCAAATCGGAAACCCCTCCTCCATCGATGCTGACGTAATATTTGAATGACCCCCAAGAAGAAAAAAAAGGGAAAATGTCCCCAACTTTTTTCCCTTTTCTTTTACCGTCTATCGTGATCACGCGACCTTGAAAAAGTGGTTTTACTACTTTGTATACTGTATTGTATTGATATACACGCGGGTTGTGTGTGTGTGTGTGTGTAGAAGAATAAGATGACGTATTTTTGTGTAATTGCGCTTCTGTGAAAGAGAGAGAGGGGAATGTACAGAATTTTCAAATTTCGTAGTTTTTATTCCTCTGCGGATTTTCTCCCCTCCGGTTACAATTTTTTACAGGAAATTACAGTACTTTCGCGGCTATATGCCGACATTCAAAGACAGCAGTGATGGTAACTCGTGGGGAATTTCCCATATTCGTGGGGAAAATTGGCCAAAATTTGACCAAGTGGGAAATTTCTTAGGCTGGTATTACACTGTAAAAGTTCGATAAAAGTATTTTTATAAAACTTGAAAAATCCAACCAATAAGCGTATTGGTTGCATTTGCTCGAATGTACCTATGAGCTTTATTGGCTGGATTTTTTGAGTTTTATAAAAGGGATTTTATCTAACTTTTATAGTGTAATACCGGCCTTAGTACTTGTGAGAAATTTTGCGAGTTCATCAAACAAAATAATTTTTTGAAAAAAGTAGAAATTAATGCAGTGCAATACTTTTCCATTGTAAAATACTTGACTACATATTTTCCCCGCTGGATGGCAGCACATTTTTCAGAATGCGTGGGAAAAATTTAGTCGAAAGGGGAATTTTTGAGGGAAATTTTGCTGGAAGAGGTTACCATCACTGAAAGGCAGCGTCTAGACGGCTTAAATTCTCCTTGTTCCTACAAGATTACGAATGCTATTTTTTTTGAAAAATAGTAAAGAATTCGGAACTCCTGTTCAAATTGTAAAACATTTTCCGAGATCGTTCAAACAAAAACAAAAAAATGAATCTGTAAAAATTCTACTTTGAATGTCCAATTTTGTCATCTGGCTGCTATGCCTTCTGCTTTAGAAGGTATTGGCACGCCCCCCCCCCCCTGCCTACACCCCTAGATTTTCCCGTTGATGAAAATCCAGGTTCGGAACCCGCGATTGGGCAGTGGTGATTGGCTAAAATTATGATTTTCTAATTTTGAGTTGGCTAATCCTTTGAAAAAAGCTCTGGTTGCCACGATGATCACATAGACCTACAACACAAATATGTATACAATTAATTTCAAATCCACGCATTACTAATTTAATAGATGCAGGGCCACAACTGGGGGGGGGGAGAAGCAGGTGGTCTAGTGCCCCGGACTCTAGACTAGAGGGGGGGCTGAATTCACCTTCTATAATTGCTTCTTCAACATTACACGGGAGTACCATAATGCGTGCTTGCCCCGTTTGAGAAAGTATTTAGTTGCGGCCCTAGATAGATGGCATCACCTACTGAACACAAAACACGTCAAATACGGGACACACACACACAAGCACACTTAAGTTTCACCAACGCAAATTTGACATAGCTCCCAAAGCCGTGGTGAGAGGAGGGCGAGACTTGCGGGTCTCCTCCCCCCGAAATGTGAGAAAATGACTGAAAAGATGGCCAAATCTATTTTTCGATCACTTTGGTCCCCCACTGAACGAAATTGCTGGCTACGAGCCCGATAGCTCCCATATTCAGGTGTGGAAATATGTGGCAGGTAAATAGTGATAGATCAGAGTGGTGGACCCATCCGGGAGGGAAAATAAAATCATTCTACAAGAAAATCGCTTCGCAAGGATTTATATGAATAGGGAATTAGAAGAGAGTGTCAGAGAGAGTGAATCTCACACACATTTGTGCTTCAAATTTAATCAGAAGATATTATTGAAAAAGTGCTACGATTTTTTTTTTTTGACGAAATGGAAAACCAATCACAAGGGAATTTATTGATTGATGTATTATTAGTATATACAGGGTAGGCAAAAAGGTGGAGACTTTCAAAATGCCTGTGCTTAGAAATATTCACATCACAATTCTGTCTTAAGCCCGGATTACACTATAAAAATTTTATAATAATTATTTTACAAATGCAACCAATAAGCTAATCGGTTGCATTTGCTCGAATGCAATCGATAAATTTATTGGTTGCTTTTTAAAATTTTATAAAATAACTTTCATGAACCTTTTAGAGTGAAATCCCATCCTAGGATGAGTCACTTTGAAATATAAAATTTCACTTTTTTTTTAGTTTATAGACTCAATATTGAGTAAAATTTACTTGTAGGTATCGGGGAGGGGCCACCAAAACTATTCAAGTGCTTATGGCCTTCAAACGTCTTAATCCGGCCCTGAGTGAACGCCGTACGTGGATAACGTTGTTTAATAAAAGTATTTTTTTTAAGTTTAAAAAAATTAGAAGATTAAAAATTTAAATTTTAAATATTTATATTTTTAAAACTTTTTAAATTTTAAATATTTATATTTTTCAAATAATTTTAAAAATTTAAAAAGAAAAAATTAAATTTTTTAATTAAATTTTAAAGTTATTAAAGTATTTAGTCAATTAATATTCGTAATGAATTACAAAACGGCTTATAATTTTGGTCCCGTCAGTGGCCGTAGTTGGCAGGTTTTATTGTATAAAATTGTGAAGTATGGATAAAAGGCTGCTAAAGTTGCTATATCTTCTTTATCTCAGAAGGAAACGGAGGTATAGACGTATGTGGGTACATCCTTTTGATGAACAGGGACCTTCGTATGGTGTTTTTAAGGGTATTTATGGCAAATAATTAAAAAAATTCTATACAAAATCATCTTAAAAAGTAGCTAAAGATGCGGATGAATTCCACCCGGACCCGCATCGTGTGAATAGCTCCATGTAACCTAATGTACAAAACCTGTATGTGCGGATGCGGATGACACATGCGGACGCCATCCGGACCCGCATGAACACTTCCAAGTTGCGGGCGCATTCCGTATCGTATGAAAGGCTCCGTATATACCAATTGTTAAAACTTCTTCCGGACCCGCGTCCGCATCCGCTCCTTATGAAAGGGTCCTAAGCTACAGGACCACCTCGTCCGACATATCGGTTTGGAAAAATAGTGCCGCATCTCTTGCCCAAAATGGGCTGGAGCTCCATCGTGCTGGAACCACATACACAGCCAGAGGGCAGTTGGAACATCCTCCAGCAAGTCTGGCAGCACCTCTTGCAGAAATGTCAGGTATTTGCCCTCGCCACTTCTTCACTCAATGCTTGGACTAATTGAAAATGGTATGGGTGCAACCTCTCACCCTTCAGCACCCGCCATGTCGTGGATTGTGGCACACCAAGGCTACGGCCCACAGCTCGTGTGCTTGTAGTTGGCTGATCTGTCACCATCTCTAAAATCTCATCTTCCACACCTGCTGTTCCGGCAGTACTTGTACGACCTGCATCAGACCGGGAAGCAAGAAAGGATCCCGTTTCGCACAGCTGCCGATGCAAGTGCGCAAATGTTTCCGGATTGAGCACCCGCCTATGAGAAAAACGCTCACCGTAATTTCGTGCTGCCTCTGTGGTACTTCCGTTTGTAGCTCCGTAAATCAAATGCATGTCTGCTTTTTCAGTATTACTGCAGTGCGCCATTATCCCGTACGTTACAACTGTTGGAACGATTGCACGCTGGAATACCTTCACAGGGCTGGCGTCCGCGCCTTTTATTCACTGTGACGCAGATTTTCATATGGTTTCTTCTTCTTCCCCAGGTTGCATACACGGCGTTTGCGTTTCATGTTAGACCATGCATTCTTTGATGAAAATTGTTTGTTTTTGCGTGTACTACCACCTCTTAAAGTTTTCCCCATCTTTTCTGAATCACCCTGTATAGTTAAGTTACTCATTGTGAGAATCATGTAGTTATACAGTAAAACCTCTCTTTAACGGTCATGAACGCGGGACGCATAATTACAATCCCTACTCTCTTAGTAACACAGGAAGCATTAGCACGCCGGTGATTGGTTACTGCGAGCAAAAAACTATCAATACGTCACGAGAGGCGGAGTTTTGGGCGAAACTGAATTTCAAAGTTCATTGACAAAAAATGAAAGCATTTTTTATTGAATCAGTAAATGATAGCTGGGCCAGCTTCGCGAGCCGTTATTATTGTCTGCTCCATACATGTGAACAGCATTTGATTAAATCAGAAACAAAAGTGGAAACATTTTTTAGTAAATCAATAAATGACAGCAAAGATGGAAAAAAATTTGGAAGGGTTTCAGACCGAACCGAACACACCACATAACCTTCGGTACGTGAGTCTCGTACTATAACCATTACTCCAACGGTGGATGTTTGGTTCCGGCACAATTTAATGTATCTATTGTTAAACGTCGCCAGCAAAAATTTCACGGAGATGTAATGATTCATCTCTCATTTCGGCCAATCACAAATACAAATACAAATACAACGCCACAACAGGCAAAATGCCCAACGAGGTGGCTGATAAAAAGATGCCCATAAAAATATGGATGTCATATGTTTCAAAAATACAGCATCCCAATTAAAAATGCAATTAACACAAATTACAAACAATATATACACATGATAAAATATTATACAATGCCCATAAAGAATACTTATGGTTGTCTTATTCTAAGAATGGATAGCTTCTCGATTTACCCCAACATGTTTATCGTATTTCTTTTTAAACGTGTCAATTGTGTTACAATTTACTACCTCCGGGGGTAAGCTATTCCATTTATTAACAACCCTATTGGAGAAAAATTCCCTGCGACACCATAACCTTGCATTGTCCCTCACCAATCGATACTGGTGTCCCCTTGTAAAAGCAGTCGATTGGCGGTGTACTAAAAGTTCGTGGTCCATCCTATCCATCCCATTGAAAATTTTGAACACTTCGATCATATCTCCTCGACACCTGCGTTCATCCAATGTAAACATATTCAAAAAATGAAGTCTTTCTTCATAACTCAAGCCCTGTGTGCCAATAAGGACACGCGTAGCTCTTCTCTGCACCCCTTCAACCAAGTCTATGTCCCTCTGTAGGTATGGTCTCCAAAACCTTACAGCATACTCCAGTCCAGGACGAACTAAGCCTCGAAAAAGCGGAAGAATGACTTTAGGAGAACGCGAAGAGACATTTTTGAAAATGAGACCAAGCATTCTATTCGCTTTTTTGACAACCGCTGAACAATGTTCAGAAAACTTAAGTCGCTCGTCAATGAGAATTCCCAAATCGGTGACTCTAGTTGCATCCGGGATAGTGACACGCCGGGATAGTGACACGCGCGGGATAGTGACCGGGATAGTAATCACGATGCGCTAAATTTCTACAATGTAGCTAGAAATGTAGGGATTGTTTGTAAGCTAAAGGCGTCACGTGAAAATGTGGCTGCTATTCGGAAGTGGCCGTTATTAGGAAAAATACGTTTTTATTTCTGGAAAAAAAACTAAAATTGCGATCTATATGTTGCTACCAAAGCCCGAAGTTGGCCATTTTGCGAATTGGCCAGCCCAGTTGACCCGGCCAATGTCCGAAATTCGGGCTTTCGCCGGTACACATATGTCAATCCCTATATATATGTTACGGTAAAACCCCGAAGAGTGGTAAATCCTAGGTTTTACCAAGCCGAGTTGGTAAAAGCCCGAAAAACGCTTGTAAACGTATACATTTCGGACTTTTACCAAGCACTTCTAATGTAAATGCTGACATTTAGCAACATTCATGAAAATTAGTAAAAATTCGATTTCTCCAATTTTTATAAATTTGAAAGCTTGTCATTTATTAATCACAACGATCCCGATGCTAATTAAAATCATAATTAATTAATTAGTCATTCAAATTCGTGAAAATTAGTAAAAATTCAATTTCTATAATTTTCATAAATTTGAAAAGATTTTATAGCCAGGCCCAGTGGGGGTTTGCCACTAGCAATCTGTAAAACCGTGGCGGTCATGGTTCAATATGCTCGAGTGATATAAATTAGAGCTTGTTTCTGAATCACGTCCATCTTTGCCAGGAGCCGAGCAGAGGAGGGAAGAAAACCAGATGGGAGCCCTAAAGGCAATCTGTCGATACAGTACAGTTCTGTAGACGTAGAGTGTGTTCTTCAGATTACGATGGTATCCCCACTCTGCACCCCATAATCGTCTGAAATGATCCAGCGTATTTGTCGTTTTTCTAAGTAAGTAATGTGCGTGTGCTGATTAGCTTGTTGGCGAACCATATTCCTAAAATTTTGAGACCTTTTTCGGCAAACTTAATTCGTTCCCCGTTAATTTTCATAGTGGGACTCTTTTTCCTATTGTTTTGCCAAAGAAATGATGATTTGGATGGTTCCACTTGCAGATCATTTTGTTGTAACCATTCGGAAATCTGTGTCAACACAGCGTTGGCACAGGCTGTAATTTCAGTGGGTTCCTTAGCAGACACTAAGAGAAGGAAGTCATTGGCAAAGGCTTATGCTGTGACCCCGGGGCCCACTGGAGTCGAAGTAATGAATCGAATGCGGTATTCCAAAAAGCGGGTCCACTACATGAGCCACTCAAACCAACGTCTTGGATGCTGGTGCTGTATTTGTGTTAAGAGTGATGGTGCGTCCCGAGAAAATGCCCTCCAAAATTTTTTTTAGCTCAAGAGGAATAGACATTCTTCGCGAAATTTAATTAGCTATTACCTCATGACGCACACAATTGAAAGCTCTCTTAATGTCGAGGAAGATAACGAAGGAGCTGTGAGTAGAAAAAATATGTTCTTTCCTCCTATATTCTCAACCTGTTCCATTAGGTGATGAAGAGCATTAAGGTTGAGCGACCCATGCGAAAGCCAAATTGAAGAGGATGAAGGAAGCCATCCTGCTAAACATAGTAAGAGAATTTTTGTATGAGAAGTTTTTCGAGCACCTTTCCCAAATTGGAAGTCAGCGTAATGGGACGAATCGAGTTGGTTACACCAAGTCCCCTCTTGGAAAGAAGCACCAGCCTTCCAGGTTTGAATGCTAGAGGGAAAGTACTGAGTTGTAAGCAATGACTGAAGCCCGTACTTGCCTTTTTTTTGTCGTTTGAGCTCCTCCGTCCACCATGTGATACCCTTAGGGTGTGAGTGGGTTCTTTGTTACAGCCTAAGATAGTCTTGAAGTTAACGTTTATTACTTCCATCAATCTTATGGCATGCTGCTGTAGCTGGTTTTGATCGGTAATCTGTATCAGCTCCTCTTCAAATCTCTGAAGTACCGCATGCATACAGGTCCGTCATTTGGGGAGGTCTGGCTTCTGAAAATACACTAAAAATGGTATATACAGTGAAACCTCGATAAGTCGTCACCTAATGTTATAGAAAAATTATGTCGACTTAAGCGGAGTGACGACTTAAGCGAAGTGCCGCCAGTTTCAATGCGTAATATTGTGAAAATCGTATCTATTTAAAGTAATATAACATTTATTAAAATATGAATTAAAATTACAACATTGATAAAATTTATAGATTGCAAAAGAAAAAATTGAAGCTTTACCTTTTTAGAGCTCTTATTACTTAACTTATTGTGTTAAAATATAGCGGTAGACTTTGATTTATACCAGTAACTTTTAATTTAGACTAATCAGAGCAACTGTTAGATTAGTTAGGTTTTCTTTACAACAGAATACTACACATCAATTTTACATGTACATGAAATTTAATCTTAGTGTTTTAATTCTTTATCAGTAGTTCATGAAACAACTAAAAGGTAATCTTGGTAAAATTTATCAAGATAATTTTTCACATAATAACTACAAGGTGATCTCGAACACAGGGTCCACTTTGAGGGACTTGTGGAGTGCCCGGGGTAGGGAAAAGCACACATTAGAAGACATCAACTTTGGAAAAAATGTCTGGTTTTTCAACAAATATAATTTGTTCAAATTTGAAGCCCTAAATTAGTGGGGCCCATGCAAAAATCAGGTCTAGCTCGAATAGTCCCTAATGTTTCAAAAACTTTAGTCACCAAATGAACTTCCCCAGCGTAACTTTTGGTACTCGAACTGTTCCGTTTTGGAACATAAGGCTTCTATGGTGACTTTTAAGCATATGGCAATTGTTGTTAATAAGCTATTTTTTTTATAAAGGAAAGCCATAAATATTATCTGTTCCTCTATCTCAAACTTACATTTTATTTATTTATTTATTTATTTTTATATATATATCACAACTGTATAATAACATATTTTTTCCAAAATTTGTAAACGAATTCATGATTTTAAGCAATTCATGAATCATAATAAGGAACATAAGTTCATGATGATTAATAGATGACTAGTTTTAAATTTATAAAAGTGTGTTGGCTCGCACTCGATAACCGAAGAGGAAAATGACCTTTAGCCGATTCGTTTTGGTTGTTCCCGAGGTGAAAAAAGCTGCAAATGAGCTGTAATTACAGTTTACTGCCAATTATCATTAAAATATCCGGAAAATGTGCACTCGATGGCGTGCGGGAAATTAGATAAATTCATGAACTTGAATGACTAATTAGTTAATTAATTATAATTTTAATTAGCATCGGGATCGTTGTGATTAATAAATAACAAGTTTTCCAATTTATGAAAATTAGAGAAGTCTAATTTTTACTAATTTTCATGAAAGCTGCTAAATGTCAATATTTACCGAAGTGCTTGGTAAAAGTCCGAAATGTATACGTTTACAAGCGTTTTTCGGGCTTTTACCAACTCGACTTGGTAAAACCTAGGATTTACCACTCGTCGGGCTTTTACCGTAACATATATATTATATAGCTATAAAACCTAGAAACATTCGCGGAGATCTTGTTTCTCATTGTGTTTGCTGCTCACAATGACGATAACTTACGAGATTGCGCTTTCTTGGTCAAATTGTTTTACCGAAACAGCAATTCCGCAGTAACTGCTCTACGGAAATATCGGACATGGAAGAGGATTCGAAAAGGTCCAATGGTGTGTTTTTTTTGAATTGCGATTAGCTGGTAAAATGAGAAAGATACGTGATTTTGATAGAAAAATAAATACAGGGTATTTATTATTATTATTATACCTGTATTCATTTTTCTGACAACCTGAAAAAAACTTCGGAGTATGATAACGAAATTTGAAACCACGGGATCATTGTCTGTTCGTCCTGGAAGAGGAAAAAAACACGTTTCTATAAAATTGTAAACGTTTTCCTAAATGTGTAGTTTGTTAATAAAACGTCCCCTGGTGGCGACATGTGCAACTAATGTTTTCTCCCCGAAATAAATTCCCATCACTTCATGAAGTCCTCCACAAAATTTCACAATTTTCTGATGACTGGTTTCGCCTGTAGGCTACTTTAAAATAGGGTGTTTTAATTACGGACGCCCTGTAGTTCTTTACTCGTACCCACGATCGACTATAGACCATACGTGCTCAACCCATGATACATGGGGTACGTAAGAATGAACTAAAGCGGCACATTCTCAGATCACTTCAATGAGCTGCATAACATTTACAGATCACTTAAGTGACCTAATTCAGTCCCTGTTCCAGATTACTCAAGTGACGCACATCACATTTCCCACTCCAATTAAGTGACCTGCGGCACAATTCCCACTCCAATTAAGTGGTCCGCAGCGCAATTTCAAATCACTTAAGTGACCCGCGGCACAGTAACAGATCACATAATGATCCGCAGCACAACTGTAGATCCCTTTTCAATATGGCTATCTAACATTTGCATTCAGAAAAAGAAAGCATACATAATTTTTTCTCCAATATAGTTCGGGGAAAAAACCCGCTTGAAAATAATTTTTCTTATTAGCTATAAGCGTATTTTTGTTTTCTTACTCCAAGTCCAAAGTGGCCGTTACTCAGAAATCGTTGTTCGGAGTTTACCTGTATTGTTACGCCGTTAAAGGACGCGTTCGGTTCCAACGAAATATGGTCGTTATTCGGAGATTATCGTTGTTCGGAGGTTGCCATTGGAGGAGGTTTTACTGTATAAGTAAATTACTCATTGTGAAGATCATGTAGTTTTATAACTAAATTAACTATTATGAACATTACAAATCGACAGTCAAAATTATCATCATGCGTCATCAAATTTATGCTGCTGTTGGCAACTTTTCTAAATTGACATTTTCAGTATCACCAAAAAATGCTGGTTTGAGTATTTATTCGCTGCAAAAGAATTTAATTGTTTGGTGGTAAAAGAAATTCAATTAGAAGTGTATTGCTCCCGTAAAGAGGTTTATTGCAATACACTTTTGTGTATCGCACAAAAAGTAGCAATACCGAACACAATGGGTGATTAGGTGGTGCCCTGCACTGATACTATTAGACCATGGGCGGAGATACGGTGGGGGAGCGTGGGGGCCCCCCAGACTTCCAAGTCTATCTCCGCCTATGAGAGATGAGTAGAAAAAATATACCGAACGATATTTCGAGCGGAAAATAAATAGAAATAATAAAAGTTGCAGCGATTTTTTTTTTTTTCAAAATCCTCCTAAAAATATTGTTCTAGAGAGGGTTTATCATACTGAAGGATAATCGTTGTATCTAGAGAAGTTTAACATTACAGACAAACAATATTTGAAAGAATACCGTTGTAGAGGGATTTATCGTTATATCGAGTATCGTGGTAGCGAGGTTTCACTGAATATGTATCTGTTTCGTGGGCATTGTAAGTAAATAGAACATAAGATTTTTTTGTGACATTGAAAACCGTTATTTGACACGCCCCCCTGAAATGTGCTTTTTCTGTCATACAACCCCTATTCGGCGGTCACCTCCGCAGACGGCCACGTTTTTGAGGAACGCCGAGTGGCCGCCTCTCTTTTAGAGGAGTTTCACAGTATATACTCTTTTATCCTACACAATTCACACAATATACACTCATTAAACACTACGATTTTTTTCTTCTTTTTACTTTTTATATCTAATTAAAATGTATTTGTCATAATCGTTTCGTAATCAATATTTTTAACAAAATCAAAAATTAAATAATTTATGTTATTTTTTATTTTATTTTGATCGATCATTCATCATTTTTTTCGCACCATGGTCACACCATTAACAAACTACACATTTAGGAAAACGTTTACAATTTTAACAATTGTTAAACACTTTTACAATTTTAACAATTGTTAAACACTTTTACAATTTTAACAATTGTTAAACACTTTTACAATTTTAACAATTGTTAAACACTTTTACAATTTTAACAATTGTTAAACACTTTTACAATTTTAACAATTGTTAAACACTTTTACAATTGTTACTGCAACAAAAGATGTTCCACATGATGGCCATCATTTTCAGATGCCATGTGAAATCGCAAGATGGCACGTTCCACAACTGACCGAAGTTGATCATTGATCATTTTTGTCGCACCACGGTCCTTTTCTGCACACGAGGGCTAATTAGACCGGGACCTACAATTTATTGCCGATTCCGAACGGCAGGCTTGTTTTTTATTCTCATCGAGAGGTTGGTGCGCTAACATCTCGATGGGGGACTCCCTGCGGTAGCAATGTTTTGCTGCGGTCAAGTCACCGTTTTTTGTTGTACCCCTGTGTCACAGGAAAGTTTTTTATTTTATTTAAATTGATTTTCAGTGTAGAATAAGTTTAGTACCTTATGGGTGTATAGACAGTTCTGCACAGTGCATTTCCGCACATGGGGAATTTGGGCACAAATCCGCACAGTCTATTCCCGCACTTGCGAAAACAAAGGCCCTTCTTGTCTCTCTTTCGTTTTTTCTTCCTGCCTCTTCCTTCTCTACCATAAATGGACCGAAGTTATGAGGGGGGCTGTATTCACATGAAATTGTGCCACTGAAATTATCTTTCATGCATTCCGTGATGGGCAAACCAAATCCAAAGATCAGAATGCTTATCCAGGGTTTGAAAGAGGAATCTAAATGCAGTGATATCCTCATGAGTCGAGTACAGGTGAATTTAGAAGGCAAAAAACGATGCAAAAGGTACGCTAAACTAGAGAAACTCATTTCAAACATTCTGCATAATTATGAGAAAAGCGAAAGATATTAAAACATTTTCGGAATCCTCAGCCTATATTGAAAAATTAGTGTGAACTTTAGCATCGGAATTTTAGTATGTGTTTTGGATCATGTATAACTGGTAAATATTCAATGAAAAAATGAATACAATACTTCATAGCTCTCTAATTAGATTTCATTAACCATGTTTCTCTTCTTCAACCGAAATATTCTTTATGCTTTTTCATTATAGCACCGAATTATTGTCGAATTAATAAACAAAATATTTTGCAGGCTCATTTTCGGTTATTATTTAATCGTTATTTCTTATTTGGAGCTATGATTTTTTATTTCCCCTGGATCATATAAATGGGCTTTTGAAAATTTTAAAGCAAAGTTTTTTTTCAGACGGCAAAGTAAAAATTTGGCACTTCACACTACTTTCAATTATAATATTTATGTTGAGGATTCAAATTCATGTTATACGCTAAATCAATAAGTGAGATAAATTTCAGGACGTACACCTCTTCAAACAATTTATTCCAGAGGAAATGGGCTGAGTGATAAAACGGTTCATTTGAAGAAAAAAGGGTTTAAATATTTTTAAAAAAACAATGGTGAGACTTTATCAGCATAAATATTCAGATTTCAAATCGGTAAATTGGTTATTTATGAGTTAATTGATTTTGATGTTCTAAAATGTGCATTCAACATGACTGACACGTATCGCAAACTAATAAACTGGTTAAAGAAAGAGAACAGAAGTGATAATTTTTTTTACATTTATCAAATATACCAACTTCAATCAGGAATTATGGATAATCGCCGGTGAAAGTGATAAACACATTAAAATTCATCGAATTTACCGAGGCGATTAGTAATTATGCATAATCAGCAACATCCCGTAACATTTAAGGTTAAAAAAGAGTTTGGAGTGAAATATTCCAAAAAAAGAAGAAAAAAAAATTCGACATTCTAGTGATGAAAAATAGTTGAATTTTAATAATGTAATGTGGATACAGCCCCTATACAACTCCTATCCATTTCAAGCAGGGAATAAAAGAAAGTAGGGGTAAAGAGAGAGAAAGGAAAAAAATATATTTAAGAAGGGGCTTGATTGTGTGTGTGCGGAAAGGTGTCCAAATTCTCCCCTATGCGGAAATGCACCGTGCGGATCTGTCACAAAACCATGAGCAAATATATGTATATGCACACAAAATGGTTTTTTATTGGACAAAACACGTTACAAAATACAAAAGAAAGACAGATAGCAAGACAAAAATGCACAAAAAATAAAGCAAACAAAAATGGACATACACATAAAACCACTTAGTGACCATCAAAGGACTGCTTGTCCTTCCAGGTAAAAAATAATTTATTGATTGATATCACTGGTATGAAGGTGATGTGCTGACACTTCCATTCAAAAACTTATTCATTGGTAGTTCAATTTTGACTCCATTAAATCGTTTGTTTCCAGATAACGGCTAAATATACAGTTTATTAATTAGAAGAAACATACGGTACGTTAACACACATATACGAAACAAGAAATACACGGACACATAGAAAATGACATCTTGACTCTGCAAGAAACGAAAGCCTCTCGAACAACGAAAGAGAGGTAAAGAAAAGG
The DNA here is from genome assembly GCF_987345545.1 of Pholcus phalangioides. Lineage (NCBI taxonomy): Eukaryota > Metazoa > Arthropoda > Arachnida > Araneae > Pholcidae > Pholcus > Pholcus phalangioides. The sequence goes on from NW_028301604.1 coordinate 30,072,646, forward strand.
CGCGCTCAAGGAAACGATGTGTTGACAGATTTATAATATTGGAATGCCAACACCTACGCACTCTTGCCGACAGCACCGCCACAGGTTCGAGTTCAATATTATCACATCCATGAATCGTTTATATTTATTTTGAGTATTACTCTCTTCAATGATAGTTTTTTAATTCAAATTTGAAATGAATTTTTCAAATTTTTCATAGTTTATTATCGTTATTTGTTCATTTGTTCTGTTGATTTTATATTCTTTTCTAAAAAGTTGATGTAACCTATTATTGGTTAATGGTCAGTGACTTGAGTTTTATAAACAGTGAATTCTTGTATAGTTGTTTGTTTGCTTCCGTAGAAAGCATGGTCAATACATATTTTAGTTTCATTTCCCTCCCTGGTTATGTTTTCGTGTAATAGATGAAATCCGTTTAACGCCATTATTTCAAATTTCCTTTATTTAAGATTTTTAAACAGTTACAAAACATTTAGGGGCTAAGCAAATTTGTGAGCCCACAAAACAATATCCGATACATATCTGTCGGCATAAATAATAACGAGAGAAAAAAGAAAGAAAGAAAAAAACACACATATATATAACACCAAGAAATAAGTGGCAACAGGAATGGAATTGATAAACAAAAAAATTTGGCATTTAGCAGCGTATGTAAGATAAAAGAAGATTATATTACAATATCAAACAGATAATTTAAATCTTCTTGAGTTAACAACCAAGATTTTAAATTGATAAAAAAAAGATGTACATGAAGATTGTTCTTTTATTAACTGAGGAAGTAAATTAAATATTTTGGGAGCTAAATAAAGGAAAAATTTTTGGAAACGAGTTTTATTTGGCCTTGGTACCTGTATAGTATGACGTCTAAATTGCATTCCAGACTTGTGTAATTTCAGATTGAGATGGCCACTTCTTTTATAAAACATTTTTAAACTTTTGTAAACGTACAGATGTTGCAGAGGGAGTAGCTTTAATTGATTAAAAAGTGGAAATGTATGCGTGAGTCTATTTTTACTCAGAATGATACGGATGAAGGACTTCTATGTGACAAAAAGTGAAGAAAGATTGCTGAAGTATGTCCCACCCCAACATGTAATGCCGTAACTCAATCTAGATTCTACTAACGCAAAATAAAGAAGTTTTAAAATGGATTGGGAACATTTATTCCTGATAAAATAAAATTTCCTAATGTTCCGATTTAATTCTACACTCAAATAATTAATATGTGTTTTCCAGGATAGTTTTGAATCTAAAAAAATCCTTAGATACTTAAAGGTGTCTACTCTATTTACAACTGCGCACATAGTACAATCCGAGATACAGCCATCTGTCAAACTATGATAGTTTAGGACACCAAAATCATCGAAAGTACCAGAACCTAACAACATATATTTAGTTTTATCTATATTTAATTTTAAATTATTATTTCTAAACCAGATATTTATTGAGTTAAAATCATTTTGCATGTTATTCCTCAAGTTAATTGAAGAGCTTTCAGAGTAACAAAGAGCTAAATCATCAGCAAAAGCAGTGGTTTTTCCTTTCAAATTAAAGTTACACAGGTCATTTATATATATTAGGAATAAAAAAGGTTCAAGTACTGATCCTTGAGGTACACCAGATGTAATTTGTCTTTTAGAACTCAAAACGGAACTTACTTTCACACTTTGAACTCTGTTAGTAAGATATGTTTTGAAAAATTTAAGTGGCAAACCCCGAATTCCTGCATATTCTAGTTTGGTTAGAAGAATACTATGATTCACGGTATCAAAAGCTTTGCTGATATCTAAAAATAATGACGCAACTTTACAATTATTGTTATCTGCTATATACACATTTGAAAGAAAATTAACAAGAGCGTCCTCTGTACTTTTTGCCTTTCTGAATCCAAATTGGTTCTCACTAAAAAAATTAATGCTGTCAAGAAATTTAATTATTCTGGATTTAATTATTTTTTCTATGACCTTTGAGAAGACAGATAGTAAAGAAATCGGTCTGTAATTATTAACATTCTTTTTGTCCCCTTTCTTGTGTATTGGAGAAACGATTGCAAGTTTCAGGCACTCTGGAAATTCGCCAGTGATAAAACTTAAATTAAAAATAAACGATAAGACATCACTTACATATGGTGCAATGCACTTCAATGTTATGGAATTAATTTTGTCAAATCCTGACGATTTCTTGGAGTGTAAAGAATTTATTATACTCAATACTTCATGACTATCCGTAGGGTATATAAAAAAGGATTTCTCAAAAAAATTTAAATTTGAACAATTTAATGAATTACAATTATTAGGAAGATCATTGTTACAAAAATTAAAAAAAAAAGTCATTAAAACATTCAGCAATATCAATTGGATTCGTTATTTCACCAGTTGTTTCAGTAAAAACCGTGTCAATGCTGCTATATTTATCCTCACCAATTAATTTGTTAATTAAATTCCATTGAGATTTTGAATCACCGTTTGCTTGAATAAATGCTGCAGTAAAATAGTCATTCTTATTTTGCTTTATCTCATTGTTTAACATATTTCTAAATGTCTTGAAATTATATCGCAGCTCAATATCAAACGGTTTCTTTCAATAATCTATGTCTAATTTTAATTTTTTCATTAATTTTTTTCGTAATCCAGGGTTTTCTTATTCTTTTATTATACTTTACTCTAGTAGAAGCATCAACACAATTCTTAATTAAATCCAAGAAAGTATTCATTGCCGAGTTTGCAGATTCACAACTGTAAACAGTATCCCACGTAACCATTTTTACAAGATCAATCAATTGATTTTTATCAAGATAGGTAAAGCACCTTGTCATTACTGTCATGATTTGAGTCATTTGTCATTATTGTTGTCATCAATTATTTGTCATCAATTTGAGTCATTACTGTCATGATCTGTTTCTAAATAAAATAAAGCCATTTTATGATCAGTTATGCACAAATCGAGAAGTACAGCTTTTTTTGAATTTAAATTTCTGGATCTACAAAAAATATGATCTATGCAAGTTGACGTTTCATCGGTTTCTCTAGTTGGAGAATTAATTAACGATTCAAATCCAGATCTTGACATCAAATTCACATAAGAAAAAATATTTAAGTCTTCAGATCTTAAAATGTCAATGTTTAAGTCACCGATCAAATATATATCTTTATCTCGTTTATAATCAAGCAAATAATTAATTTCGTTTATGAATGTGTCAATAGAATACATGTGATACCTGTAAATGCTTAATAAAATAAATTTGTATTTCCCGTAAGTGCAATCAACCAACAGCGAATCAACACATGTCATCTCATTTAAATGCAACTCATTAAAAATTATACTTTCAGAAAAAATAGTGCTATACCACCAGAGCGATTTATGTTTCCACATTTAAATAAACTTCTGTACCCATGTATCTTGTAAAACGAAGTTTCGCATTCAGAGATCCAGATTTCACTGAGTATTATTATTGAGGGTTTTATATCAAGCTGACCTAAATATGCTACAAAGATGTCAAAATTTGCACGTAAACTACGTATATTTAAATGGGCCATGGTAAGATTATTTATATTGTCATAACAAAATATGTTGAAATCAAAAACTGTAGAAAATGTCAAATTCTGATCCATTTAAAAAAAAACAAGCAAAATCAATCACATACCTGAGTTACAAATTTTTCAGTATATCTGAATTCACTACACGAAATGATCGTTCACCTGATTGCTTTCTCATTAGAATCTTACCATCTTTGACCCACACGAAAGTATAACCCTTCTGTTTCGCAACTTCCTTGGCCTCCTTGAGAAGTAGTTTATTCTGCTGCGTGAGGTGCTCGTTGATGAACACCCGCTGTTGCTCTGAGAAGGCACCATGGATGTCTTTCGCCGTCAAACGCATTTTTCGTGATGCGGTAATGTAGGCATCCCGAATGTCCCGTGAACGGAATTGTGCAACGATTTTGTCAGGTTGTTGGTCAACGTAGTTTCTGATCCGGTGCGCGACATCAATGTCCATCTCCGACACCTCAAGTCCAGCTTTCTGTCCGATCGTGGATACGATAGTCTTCACATTTTCATCTTTCGTGCGTGGAATTCCAGAAATCTCTACATTCCGATTCCGGCAATACTGTGACAGGTCATTTAGTTGGCACATCAAGTCACTTACTTGAACTTCCAGCGATGCTTGATTCCGAGAAAGAGATTCTTGTTTTCAACGAATTTCATCGGTTGACACTTGCAATTCGTGTATTTGACCCCGGTAGATCTCAATTGACTCCTTCATTTCTTCCAGCTTTTGCGAGTTGTCTTTGATCTCCTTCAAAATCTCCATCTTGAAAGCCGCAAACATTGATTCCAATCTCGAAAATATCGCACTTTCAAAAGACCTGCAGAAATCACACATCCATGTATTTTTCCTCGAAGTCGCTTGCTTTAGGTAATGCCTGTTATGTACCTATGTTGTCCATCATCTGACCCCTGACCTCTTTAGCCTTTATAATGGCTATATCCATACATGACATCCCTCTCTTAAGCTTTTAGGTTACATAGTCATTCAAATATATTGGGCGTTTACAAATTCTTCCCACTCGAGTAATCTTTTGATTAACGTCTGTATGCAGTGTAGGAAGATCATTTTGGGTATGTTCATAGTTTCCAGAGCCAATGTTCAGGTCAATGCCAGTGCATACGAAATGGAAACCTCGGCAACAGTTTCCCGCGCATTTTACCAAATCCTTCGTATTTGCGATGTTAGACTTGCACACGCCACAGTTTAACATTCTTTACAATTTACTCGTTAAATTACAAAATAAAAAAGCCTAAATTATTAAAATAAATCAATTTAAATCAATAAAATAAGAAGAAAACGAGAGACGTGAAAAAAACGTTGTCCTACTTTCTGCGCCACCTAGCGGTAATTTTTTTTTATATCAAGATATTTTCATGATTCAATGTCTTCACCATATAAATTAATATTTAAATCACGTACTATTAATGTATTACTTTTCGAATTTAACATGTATAACTCCAATTCGTCACTAAATTGTGATATGGTATAACAATGTGATCCATAGATTTGTAAAATTTATAATTCGTAATCAGGGAGAAAAATGCAAAGTTCTCTGCTGTTTGGAAATTATAGTATTTTTTGTATTGATCTAATCGGCTTGTAACCCCTCCAGATCTATTATAGGTTCTATAGTTTTCGTAACTGTAGTAGTCATTTATATTATCTGAAATAATTATAATTGAATAATTCATCTGTTTCTATCCATATTTCATTTAGACAAATAATATCTATTGATACATTCAAACACTTTAAAAAACTTTGAAGTTCTCAAAATTTGCTCTTAAGTTTTGTATATTAAGAATTAAAAATGATAGTGTTTTATTTGTGTCAGTGGGTCTTTTGCAAAAGTTTTTAACTTATCCAATTTCCTCAATGGTTGTTGGTTTCATGTAGTTATTTGATCGATATCAATTTCCATTTATGTTAGTGTGCAGTTTGTGTAATTCCTCTTGTTCTGTTATTCTCAATATTTTGACTTTTCATCTTTTCGGAAGAAAATTTTCCTTTTAAAACCCACGTAAATTTATAGCCATTTGTATTTTTAAATTGCATTTTCATAAAAAATATTTCCTTGTTTTCTATTGTTAGATGTTCGTTGATATAAATTCTGTTGTCTTTGAAATTAAAATTGATTTGGTCTGCTGTTAAACTGTTTTGTCCTCTCGCTTGCTGGATCCCGATGGTTTTTGATCTTTCACTATGAAATCTTACAATAATCGACTTGGGTTTCTTATTGTTCTGTGTTAGAACTCGGTGTGCACTTTTTCTATTACAGTTTTTTGTTGAATACCCAAGTTTGTTTTCACTTTTTCAAGTCTTTCATCAACATTTTCATTTTCCATTTCAGGAATTCCATTGATCTCTATGTTGTTTTTTTCTGTTTCTCGTTTCAATATCATTCATTCGTTGTTTCGGTTCTTTAAGTTCTGTCTTCCAATTTTTGTTCTCTCATTTCACATTTCCTCCTTTTCCTCTGTTAGATACACCACTATTTCCTTCACGTTCTCTAATTTTTTTTTTTCCAATGTCATCCATTCGCCCTGAATTGAATTCGATTGCTTTTATCACATTTTGTATCTCATTCTCCAGATGTTTTTTCTCTCGATAATTTCTTGTGTTGCTTCCTTGATGGTATTTCTCAGTTCTTGTTTCTATTTTCAGTTCTCTTATCATATTGTCAAAATTTTTGAAATTGACGTCCAATGCACTTTCTGTGCTGGTTCTTTCCTCTTGTCTTTGATTTGCTGTGACACATTTGGGGTAAGTATAATCAGTTTTCTTTGCTTTAGATATTTTTCTTCCTTAACACTTGCACAAAAACTATATGTATATATAATTCACACTGTTTGCAGTAAAAAAATTCATTTTTGTCAATCATTTCGTCCTCGCGGGTACTACACTTCACATCTCCCATTTTGTATCCAAGGGGGAAAAAAGAAATTAAAAAAAAAAAAATATATATATATATATATATAGCTGCTAGAGAAAATTCAAAACAAAGTCACTGATACAGGTGAAATTCTTAGTTCGGAATGCAGTTTACAGATGGCAGCACGTGCACTACATGGATTATTATAATCACGATGCTTTGTTTACGTAGAGTTACCATGTTCGAAAACTGAGAAAGGAGGATGCTTGCTTGCTCACGCACCCTTAATAGCGTCATTTCCCCCAATTTACACAACAGATGGCGCCACGTTTCTGCCAAAAAAAAAAGAACCCGCCAATACAATAATTTTTCCAGCTAAAACAGAAAGCTATATTTGTTCTCATAGGCGTAAACTTGTATCCGGCCCACGGGCCTAAGCCCCCCCCCCAATAATTTTGAAGGACCGGCTCAGCCCCCAAAAATTCGCGTGGATACGTTTCCCATATTTTCCCGGGCCAGAGCCCTGTCAGCCCCACCCGTGGGGGCATGATTTAACAAAGGAAGAATGAAAAATCCGCGTTTGTCGTCTCTATGCGTTTTGAATTATTTTTCCCTATTGAAACTATTGCTTGTCTTCAGCCGGCAATAAACAGGCATTCCTGTAGGTCCCCCACCCCCCCCCCAACCTCTCTTTCTCTAAATTTTTGGTTGTGTGGAGGCTTTCTTGCTTTGTCCCAGGGATGCAGTGGGTGCATCAATAGAACAGGGGATCTAGGATCCAGACGCACGTTTTACATTTGTGCTACTCGCCAGAGGCCAGGAGGTCTATTACGCTCACGTCGTTATACAACGAGGTCGTTAGTGACGTCACGCCCTTAACGCAAATTCTCAACGAGCCCCATAACACAAATCTCAACGACCATCGTTAAAAACTTCATTTTTCCTAGCAGCCGGCGGTATATCGTTTCGATGGTAGTAGTTGATGTCATTCGTCGTACTTCAGTCCACTTGGAGTAAGAGTCAATCAGAATCAGGAAGTTTTGTCCTTGAAATGGTCCAGCGAAATCTATGTGAACTCGGGACCAAGGCTTGGTTGTTATTTTCCACGGATGGATTGGAACTCTGGGAGGTGCCTGCCTTGTCCGTTGATAGTTCGTACATCTTCTTACGTAATTCTCAATATCAGCATCCATCCCTGGTCACCATACGAACGATCTTGCAAGAGCTTTCATACGTTCAACGCCTGAATGCGTGACATGCTATTCACTTAAAACTCGAGATCGACCCGGCACTGGAATAATTACTCTATTTCCCCATAATAAGCAGTTTTTATGCACTGATAGTTCATTCCTTTTTATGAAATTAGTTCGAAACTGTGAATTTTTCATCTCAACAGGCCAATCTTTAGTACCCAATTTAACACTCTAGAGAGTACTGGATCTCTAATAGTCATTTTTGAGATATCCACAGCATGAAGTGGTGGATTTTCTAATTCTTCTATGAATAGCACTTCTAATGGAGAAGTGACCATGGATTCGGAAGTTTTTGCATTCGGTAATCTGCTTAGGGCATCCGCATTACCAATTTTCTTTCCCGACTTATGAATTAACGAAAAATCATATGCGTTTAGAAGCAAACTCCACCTTAGCATTCGCGGAGATAAAATCTCTTTCGTGGGCTTATTTTTATTGAAAATTCCCAAGAGAGGTTGGTGGTCAGTATAACTATAGTGAATGTGTGACCATACAAAAAATGATGAAACTTTTTTACTTCAAATACTATACCCAAAGCTTCCTTGTCGATTTGAGCATAGTTCCGTTCTGTAGTTCTCGAGGGATAAGCTATTGGTGCTTCTGAACCATCAGGAAGTACGTGACTCAAAACCGCACCAACTCCAAAAAGTGAAGCATCGCATGCCAACACGATGGGTAGCTTTTCATCGAAAGGAACTAACACACAATCTGAACTTAATAATTCCTTCATAGAAATGAAGGCATCATCATGGATCTTTGACCATTTGAATGGTGCATTTTGATCCAGTAATCTATGCAACACTGTCGCAACTGTAGCCTTATCCTTGAGAAAACTGTTATAGAAATTTATCAGTCCTAAAAATGCCTGCAATTGTTGTTTGTTTTTTGGAATGAGAGTCGAACGTATTGCTTCAATTTTCGAATTGGATCCGCAGCATCGATACGGTACCCTAAAAATTAAACTTCAGTGACTCCAAAAAGACATTTTTCTCTTTTAGCACGTAATCCGACATTTTTAAGTTTGTCTAGCACGCATTCTAATCTTGATGCTAATTGCTCTAAAGAATTAGCCCTGATCAAAACGTCATCAAAATATGGAACTACTCCTTCCAAATTAGAAAACAAATTTTCGATCATATTTTGGAAAATTCCAGGAGCAACATTAACACCATATTGCAATCTGTTAACTTTGAAAGCACCCTTGTGAGTTACAATTGTGTGGGCCTCAGCTGATGTTTTGTCTACACGAAGCTGTAAGTAAGCCTGAGCTAAATCTATTTTGGCGTAATATCCTCCACCCTTCAGGTTTGACAGTAACTGATTAACAGCTGGAATTGGATAGGGGTGAGCATTCATGGCCTTATTCAAAGTTACCTTATAGTCCCCACATAATCTAACGTCACCTGAAGGTTTAATAACGGGAACAACAGGAGTTGACCACTTTGGGTTCGAAATAGGCTCAATATCTCCTTCATCCTGAAGTTTTTTCAAAGCAATCTCAATTTTTGGTTTCATTGCAAGTGGAACATTCCTAGCCTTGAGTCGAATGGGAGGAAATTGAGGATCAAGAGGTAAAGACACGACAGGTCCTGCAAATGTTCCCAATCCAGCATCAAAAACCTCGCTGTATTTTTGAATTACAAAATCCACAGGATCAATTCAATTCAAAATTCAACCTTTTTAACTCCATTCAATGAAATACTCAAAGGCTCAAACCATCAGAAAAACAAAATATTTGTGCATTTGCATTTTAAAATTAGCAGTTGTAATCTGACTTAGTTGTTCCCAAATTGTACTTCTACTATGCATGAACCTAGAAGTGAAATTAAATTTCCTTGAAAATCCCGCAACTTCACAAAAGTGTTTCTAATCTTAGGTTTGCAGTAACCAAACAAAATTTCAAAAATTTCTTTAGAAATTATAGAATAATAACATCCAGAATCAATCTCCATTTTTAATGCATGGTTGTTCAATAAAACCTCGATACCTTGTTTGAAACCAGAAAAGTTAACTACAGAATTCGAATATTCATTTTCGGTTTTAATTTCATGTGTATTATGTGTGTATGCTTTATTTTTCTGAATACCCTTGGCCTGGCATACAGTTTGTATATGCCCTTTCTTGCCACAGTGCCTGCAAGTCGCTGATTTGAAACGACAATTAGAACGGTCATGTCGTCCACCACAACCAAAACATACGTAACTGTTATTAGAAAAGTCATCCTTTGAAACATTTTTTTGTTTCGAATTAAATTTCTTTTTATTCTTCACTTGATCAACGAAATCAGAAGTTCAGAAGAAACTTGAGAATTTTGAGAATGAATTTGTTTTGATTGTGAAAACGCACTTTCAGCTGCAAGGCACTTGGCAACAGCATCGTCAAAATTCAATTTTGGCTCTGCCAGTAACTTCCGTTGAGTTCCTTCATCTCGTAATCCACATACCAACTGATCGCGCAATCGTTCAGCAAGAGTAGCACCAAAATTACAATTTTCAGCTAATTTTCTTAATTCGGTAACGTACGAATTTACGGACTCATTGTTTAACTGTACTCTCTTATGAAAGTGAAATCTGCAATAAATTTCGGGGGGTTTTGGGCAGAATCCGTACACAGTCAAAAGAACAGCCCTTTTCTTTTCAAGAAGCGTTATCGTATTTGCTTCCAAGAAAAAAGTCAGCTGTTGTATATATAAATCCCAGGACCCCGAATTTGAGGTATCGAACTCCAGGCATAGACCCAATTGTTGTCATGTTAGAATTTTATAAACATCAATATAAATAGATACCAGTGCCACGAAACTCGAGCGTGATAAGGAAAAGCAATGTCGAAATAAACATACCAGCTCTCATCAGGCATCAGTTTGGTAAACATCCCATCCAGTCGTCGCCAGTTTCATGTTTCATTTCTCGTTGAAACATTCGTCCGAGTGGAAGACGATAGAAGACGAAGTGAACTCTTTGACTTATTATATTTAATACACATGATAAAGGATAAAGCACGAATAGAAATAGATGTTAACGCGTTGGCTACATGATTGCGAATGCTCGAGAGAGCGTGAGACACAAAAGCAGAATAGACAGCAATCTTAAATCACTTGAACATTATAAACAAAGCACAGAATAAGGTCTATTACATGCTGCCATCTATATTAATGAAATAGATCACAGCAATATATATTATATAATAATAATTATATTGACATGCAATAAATACAGTGGCTGGCCGAAACACAAGTTCTATGTTTGGTTTCCTAATGAATCTGTTATTATTATGAGCCAATAACAAAGGGGTCGGCACTCTATGAATCAATAAATGATAACAGGGGCCAGCTTCGCGAGCCGTTATTATTGTCAACCGTAACCGTATGCAACCGAACCACATTCGGATTAAATCAGAAAAAAATGAAGACATTTTTTAATGATTCAATAAACGATAACTTATTATACGGGGGTGGCCCCCCCCATTCCCCTGTATCGCCAAGTTCGCAGTTTGGGAACAACCCCCCACCCATTCCCGTGCATCTGACAATTTGTGGTGAATTGTAATATAATAAATCATATTTATCCTGTGCAACGGTTAAAAGAAATTAAATGTAATAAGAAATTAAATGTTTCAAACGAAGATGTTAGGAAAAAAAATTGGACGAATTCGGAGGGACTCGAACTCATAACCTTCGTTTAAAGCGTCCCGTGAACTTCCACTGTACCAATGGTGATTGCCGAGCTGAAGTTGAATTTAGTATATCCACTATTAAATGTCGCCAGGAAATATGACGGCGCCAAATGGATCAAAAGTTGCGGTAGCCTCGCGCATCCCCTGGAGGGCAGGGGATCTAATACGAGCAGGGAATTTTTTTTCCCTGAATATTCTGAGGGAAAATGAATTGCTTACTCACGTCACAAGCTGAGTGCGGAGGCCTTCTATGTCTAGGAGGTTCTGTTTTGCCCGGTGTCTTGTTGTATCTATTTTGTCGCCATTTAAAAGGTAACAGGGAAACAAATGGGGGATACAGCGCCAACATCGAGGGCGCGGAAAAATTTGTCCGATTTTGACCCTATTTCCCTGTTTGTCCGCATATGTCCCGTCCGATTTTCACTCGCTACCAACTGCACACTACGGTTCGGCTGGTGCGGTTGATCTTATCAGCAACCGTGGAATTTCGCGTGGAACACAAATTCAGTTTTTTAACACACCGGAGTTGTTGTTGTTTTTTGTTTGTTTTTTTAATGTCACGTGACATCTCGGGATTGGCTAAATTATTTTCGCCAAGCTGAAGTTGGCTACGATTATCACGCAAATTCGTGCTCATAAGTTGCATTGCAGTAAAACCCCTCTTAACGGACACCCCCTCAGATACGGTCACCCCCTCTTTTACGGCCAAATAATAATTTACTGTTGTATAATATATAAAAGTATGTATTTCAACCCCTGATTAACGGTCACCTCTCTTTCACGGACGAATTTTTTAGTCCTGTCGGTGTCCGCAAAAGAGAGGTTTTACTGTATATACTAATAAAAATTTTCAGCTAATTAAATTATTTAATTTTCTGTAACAATATTTGCCGTTTGAAATTAATTAGGAGTTGAAAAAAAGACAACCCAAAAGTTGACCCATTTTTGACCGTCCTTACAATTCATTACCAAATCGCACAATTTTTTTTATATATGATGACTGGCTGTTCAAATCACATATTTTTGACGTTTCAAAAAATTGTACATAAATTTAGCACGTTTTTCGTTGTAATTAAAGTAAATTTCTGATTAATGGAAATTAATCATAATAATTATAATTTTGGGAAACCCCATGTGACAAAAAAAATTATTTCTCTTGATGGTCAGGAAAAAAAAATTCAGAAAATCGGAATGAAATTTGAGAATCTCATGTTTTAAAAACTCTAAAAAAATCTACTTTCATTGTAAACAAATTTTATAAAACACTGATGCTCATTAGAACTTTCAGTCAGTGGCGGATCCAGGGGGGGGGCGATGGGGGCGATCGCCCCTCCCAAGAGCCTTCAAGCAAACATAACTCCAGTTACCTCACTTTTTTTCTTTATTAATCCTTAATTTTTTTAATTAATTTCCTTTTTTTCTCAAAGTTCCTTTCCCTAAAATTTGTTCCCCAAGTTCCACCTTGAGATTTCTTCTGCTGGTAAGGTCGAAAAAATAAAGAAGTCATAGCCGGAGGAGGGTCAATTGTATTCCCACCAAGGTTCTACAGGGATTCCATACGATTCGGCTGTCACGCTGCCTTTTCGCTTACCCCCTAGCGCCTAAGGGCTCGTGTAGAGAGGCAAAAAAATGTACACCCTTCAGTTTTCTTGGTAACGCGCAATAAAGCACAAGCCATCCAATAAGATGAATCATTGTTTTCTAGCCTTTGTTATCTCTTTTTTTTAAATTCAGTCCTGAAACCCGCAAGCTTGACGTGGATCAAAAAATGACCATGTCTTCGAAAAAAACTGTTTTCAGTAAGCAAAAATTTTAAAATTTTAAAATAAATGGATGTTAAGAAAATTAATTCTATTACTTTTTGTAGCACATCTGGGGTTTTCCCAGAGAATGAAGCTGCATTCGCTTACGGATTCACTGATAATGACATTAACGGGGGGTTCCCCCACAGGGTGAGGATAACAGGGCTCAGGACGATTCTTATCATTTTTTGATTTTCACTCTACAAATTCACTATAGTGGGGCCTAAAAGTATGAAAAATCTCAGCAAAGCCCCCCCCCCCCCTCCTCGAAAACGTAGCTCAAAAGCCCTGCGCCAGAAGGTGAGCATTTGAACACACATAGCTTCTCTATAATATCTATGAAAATATAGGCCTCGGCCCCATCTAATAATTAAAGCCTTTGTAATTTGAAATAAGTACCTGGATTAAACATTATAAGTGGATCGCGCGTATAATGCTTTTCCAAAAACCGCCATAAAATCGTTTTAAGCGGAAAAACGCTTTGAACGGGAAATATTAATATTTCCCGTTTAATGACCGAACAAGCACGGTTTACTTCACGCCGGCTGTTATTTTTGCGGTTTATGTCCGACAAAGACTTTTATTAACTTTAATTATCTTACCCAGCGTCCCCTAGCAAACTCTCGTGGGACGGACCTTTTAGTCATTTACATGTTTGCACCCTGTTTTGGTCACACACGTGTTTGACGCTGGTTTTGGTAATTGTTTCGTTACTTACACGCGCTCTAGACAGCGGAAAAACGCTTTGAACGGGAAATATTAATATTTCCCGTTCAAAGTGTTTTTCCGCTTGCAACGTCTCTATGGTCTGAGCATTAGTTGAAGATGGAACCACGAAAATGAATCGCACTAAGCGGGAAAAGGTTCTAAGAGCAGTGCCGCAACCAGATGCTTGGTCAGCATCTTGGTGTCCCTTGTAATGTTAAAGGGCAGGTAAAAGGTTGAAATTCACGCCCCCCCCCCCCTCCGGTCCAGCGCCTGGGGCACCAAACCTACCTCCTCTTCCCATGTTTCGGCCTTCAGGAACGTTATAAGTGGAATCCATTATATAAAATTGATTGTGTGGTGTCGGATGTTCTGCGGGAATTAAATTTAACCACCATCTTTTCAGACGAAAAATCTGAAAATTAATATTGTGCACTTGATAATCATAATTAAATAATAATGAAAATCATTCCAATTTGCATGAAAGTAAGCTTTTGCTATTTAACGTATCTGTGGCGAAAAACTGTTTTTGAATAGGTTTTTGACAACCATATAGTCTGCACAAAATTGAATAAGAAATTTATTATTTTAAATCGCGCAATATTAGAATTTCATTAGGAAGTTTTTTTACTCTTAAATTTTTCTTAATTATGCAGACAAATTAGTACCCACATATTTTATTGAAATATGCGTCAATTATTTCTTGTTATCGAAAACAATCTATACTTGTTTCAATAACTTTTCAATGCTATATTTTCATATTTGAAAACATTTTCATATTTTATCTTGACGTCCTATTCGAATAAGCAAGATTTACCATTTAGTATTTCGTGTATTTGTGTTTCCAAGATTTTATATTTCCTGATTAGTAATTCTCTGAAACTCCTGCTAAGGTGGTTCCAAATTAAAGTTTTCATCCTTTATGAGTTGTTTATTTGAAACCGAACCAGAGATTCAGGTTAGGAGATTGAGAGTAATTTTGATGTTCAGTCAGAAGCGCATTTACGGTTTTGCCGATTTGAAGGCTATTCAAATTTCACCGCCCTTCCACTCTAGTCTAATTTTCTCGACTACTCTATCCACGAATTTTCCATCCCATGTTATAGTCCTCCCCCCCCCACTCGTGCAAGTACACCTGTATTAAAGTCACTCTTTTAAAGGTCCGTCCCACGAGAGTTTGCTAGGTGACGGTGGATAAGATAATTAAAGTTAAAGATAATAAAAGTCTTTGTCAGGATCCGCGGTTGCCTCGGGGAAGCAATAATTTTTAAGGCTTTCAATACAAAGGCAGAGGAACGAGCGTCTTCCTTTGTGAATGACCGAACAAGCACGGTTTACTTCACGCCGGCTGTTATTTTTGCGGTTTATGTCCGACAAAGACTTTTATTAACTTTAATTATCTTACCCAGCGTCCCCTAGCAAACTCTCGTGGGACGGACCTTTTAGTCATTTACATGTTTGCACCCTGTTTTGGTCACACACGTGTTTGACGCTGGTTTTGGTAATTGTTTCGTTACTTACACGCGCTCTAGATAATACCGTCTTAACGCATTCCCCGCGGGCGGGGGCCTCAAATGCAGAGGGGCCTCTGGTTTAAAATTTTAAAAGTAAACGTGTCTCGCCAGGTAGGGGGCTCAAAAAAATTACTTTTTCCAAGGGCCCAGTATACGCTTCTGACGGCTGACTCTAGGCCACTCACTGAACTGGTCCCTCACTCTTTATGTCACTCATTTGATCATTCATTACTCCCGCTCTAAGTCACGCTTTTGCTCATTCACGTGCTTGCAAACTCTCTAGGTCACTCACTGACACGGTCACTTGCTGTCTGGGAAGAGGTGGGTTTATTTGAGGGTTATAAAAATTTCACCGCCCTTCTCCCATTTTGCTAATTTTCTTGGCCACTCAATCCTCAAATTTGCCGACCTTCTGAACTTGCCGCCCTGGGCTATAACCCATTTAGTTCTGTAAATAGGACATTGTCTTCAGTAACGAGGCATGAGGATGGTTAAAATCAGTGTTGCAAAAAAAAAGAAATTGAGGGGAAAAACTGAAAAATTACCAGCAAAAAAGAAAAGGCTGATGGAATTCAATTTGTCTAGAACTAATAGAGATATGAATTATTATTATTTTTTTTTCAATCAGTAGACTCTCGCTAATCTGGCACATATCACACCAGGGTGTACTGGGTTAACGAAATCGCCGAATTACTGCAGATTGATTGAAAAAGTCCATTTAAATAACAAACTTCTGCTCATAAACATGTGCTCACTATGTTTTCCTCTTCTATGCTCGGAGAAAACCGGCCTAAAAACACCGGATTACTGGAGGGATTATTGAAAGTGACTCTATACGTAGTAGGATGGGAAACTTTATTTGAAGACAAAAATGGGTTTCAGACGCAAAATATTTTCATAAATCGGGTATACAAAGCTGGAAATTTGTAATTTTTTAAATTTTATCGTCTCGTTTGAAAATTATAAGTGATAAATGAGGAAGTTAAAGGTATTATTTGTAAATACAGACATGTCATAAATGGGTGTTTTATTGTGTGTGTTACTTATTTTCATTTTAAGAAAGGATACAAGTTTGGTGTGCTATAAAATTGTTCACAGAAAGAAAAATTAACTGTCTAGAACGTGAGTAACTGAAAGAAGACTGCTTAATGTTCTCTACATCAATCGCCAAGTCCTCGAAACGTATACGTGAACACGAAAAGTTGCTGGAGTGAGTGTAGCTCGGCTTTTGATGCTTGAGTTTCCAGCAGTGGTTCCGAACCTTTTCAGTGCATACGCCAAGCAGATCATGAGTAAATACTAAACAAGGTATTGAGCGAAGCAAGAGGGACCACCTTAGGGACCCCATGGATGGAAACAAAGTCCCTTTGGTCGGGTCCAGTGCCGAGTGGGGAGTACTGAGCTGATATGAATTAGTACGAGACAAGCAGAGCCAGTTGAGGGCCCCACATGGATCTGCCGGCAAATACATAGAATTCTCTATCGAACGAGACAGACCACAGAGGGCTCACCTGGAATCACTGATGTAAACAAAGCTCATTTGGCCGATCCCATCACCGGCATTCAAAATCTGAACAGGGAAAACATCTACCCTGTGCTGTACTGAAACCGAAACTACCTTATCACGGACCCTACATATGAGAGGACAAAAGCTGCGCCGCATAGGTTCAGCTTTTTATCTGAAGCCATGAAGTCATTTAAAGTTTGAGCGGTCACAAGAATTTTTCGCAAGCTCGGTGCGACCCGTTACGAGTAAGGCGGCTGTCGGTGTGCGCGTAGTAGCCTACCTATTTATTTGATAACTACTTTGTTGTTGTGCGTTAAGTTCATGCTCCCAAGGGTGGAGCTGACAGGGCCGGGGACGATTCTCATCATTTTTTTTGTTTTTTTAAGCTATAAATTAACTATAAAGGGGCCCGTGAAAAGTCTGGTCTGGGGGCCCACTAAAGGCTTTGGCCTAGGGGCCCGCTCTAGGATGTGGAGGCCATGGTCAGGGCTTTAGATAATTTTTTTTTCCTTCAAATGTTCAAGGATCGTCTCTCTTAAACGAGGTTTCTTCTATCCAAGTTAGCTTAGAATTCATTTCCTCTGGTTGACCGAGATCCTTATTTTATTCATATTAATTTGCCTAATTGTTATCATAACGTCACAAAGAGAAACGTTTAATACTTTCACAGGGATCAAAAAAATTAAATTTAAACGGAAAGTATCTCTGTACTTTGACTTGAAAAGCTGGAAAAAAGCATTTATCGAATACATTCGGATGAATTTTTATTTGTGCGCATTGTTTTGTCCGGTTAACTGTGAGAATTAATTTTTAATTTTTATCAAGCGAAGGAGGAAGAAGTAGTATTCTAGGAACATTTTAAAATACCAATTCTTCATACGCTTTTCATATTCTGCTCTCTTTTCATCTGCAAAGTTTTTATTTATTTGTACAATTGCTCATGATACTGTTAATAAAAAAACATTTTTAACTGGTAATGTGCATCAGAATTCCTTACAATGTTTATAAATATAACACACATTATTCAGTCTGCACCTCAAACTTTTTTTTCGTACGGTATTTTTTGCGAGGGTAGCCGGCACAAACGTTCAAATTTATTATCAAAAACAGCTTATTCATAAATTGTAACACCAGTTGCTGCAAGCAAGTTTTTAAATAAGTATGCTGCATATTGAAAAAATATAATTTTTATAAATATAAATTTTAATTTAGATTTAATTTTTAACTGCCTTCAATTTTTAATTAATTTTTATTTTCAATTAAAATGTAATCGTAATTAATTTTAATGTTAATTTTAATTAATTTTTTAAATGAAAATTAATTGAAAGTTTTAAATAATTTTAATTCTTAATTAATTTTTTATTAGTTTTTTTATTTTAAGTACGTTTGGCACCTGCGGACACTAGGTTGGGTCTCACCGATCGACATCTTCATTGTGAAAAATCGCCCCCCCCCCAACACATCACCCTGGATCCGCGCCTGCTTTCAGTTCCCGAAAATGTTCATTTCATGAAAACATTTATGTGAAAAATATCTGAAAAAAATATTAAACAAAGCATCGCACAAACGCAACGTTAATCAAAAATGGGATAAAAGGAAAACCTCATGAAAATATTGATGACCGCAACGTCTCATTATATATTATACACAGACGTAATGTTCCGAGACAATTCGGTGTTAGCGAGGGATCGAACCCCACTTCCTTTTGGATCCGCAACTGTCCCGGGGAGTTCCAGGGGCCAACATTTTTTTAATATGTATTTGTGCAATAAAAAAAAAAAAAAAAAAAAATTCCCCTTTGACTAAATTCAATTCAATAAGGAGAAAGGGTCTCGCTCTTAGATGAGAGTAGAAGGTCCTGGAGAAAAGTGGGGGGGGGCAGCAAATATGGTGCAAAGGGCCATTGGGCAAAAACAAAAATTTGACAACCACTGGACCATATGATATTTAATTTTAATTTTTTTTTAATTCATTCAATCATGATATAACGCTGTATATGTACTAAGAACATCCATCAATGGATCATTAGCGGATTCGTTCTGATGAACACAAAGAACCGTGGTAACGAAAAAAATTCATAAAAACTTCTTCGTTTACCATTTTTCCCGATCAGTTATCAGATGATGATTTTCTCCAGATGGTGCGATGACACGAAGGGAACGTAGTGTCCTTCTTACGAAATCATTTAAATGCTTCTTATATACTAAATCCGTTTGCAGACACAAATTTATGGCTTTGCCACGTGCTGGCCATTCGAATTACTCTGCCTTTTTCAAGATATAATTTAAAGTTCCTGACAACGAATTACTAAAATTTGCCGCCCTCAGAACTTGCTATCCAGGCCCGCTTAACACCCTGTACATACAGTACCAGGGCCGCAACTAGGGAAAAGCAGGCGGGACTGATACCAGGGCCGTCTAAAGACTATCATGGGCCCCCGGGCCAAGTGGTTTTCCGGAGGCCCAACCTGGTAAATCCCAGAAAATTTCAACCGGATCTCATTTTTGTGAGGACTCTCTTCTCTTGGCCGGGCATGGCCCGGGCCGGCCCATGCGTTAAGACGGCACTGACTGATTCTCCGAACTCCGAGCCAGAGGGATACGCAAATGTTATCCTTTCATCTCTCCCTCAATATTAAAAGGGGGCGCCAAAATGCATGCTTGTCGCGGCTGACCACGCATGTCGTTGTGGTTCTGTACATCAGTATGTATGTTGCAAGGTTTAAGGTACATACAGGGCCGCAGCTGGATAAATTTTTAACTGGAGCTAGCAAGCTTTTGGCGTCCCCGTATAAGGAAAGGTTAGAAGAAGTGGTTAAAGGGGTAATTCGGCGCCCCCTCTAGTTCAGCACTCGGTACAGTGTACCCGTTCTCCCTAGTTGTGGCTTTGTGTGTATGTAAATCAAAAACCGCTTGAAAAGAACGTTAGGTGTGAAAATTGTTTTAATGCACTCTTCGATATCATCCGCATACAACGTTTTGTCTAGATCAGCGGTTCTCAACTTTTTTTGATCCACGGAGCCCTTCCTAGTATATAATTTCTATGGCGGAGGCCCGTAGGCTTATTTTTCATTTATTCATCAAAGTTACTGACTTATTTTTATATCTCATTCAAAAATATTAATTTTTTTTTTCAAATTTACAGTTTTTTTTATTTATTTTCCTCGAGCGGCCGGGAGACCCTGGGAGTTCACACGGAGCACCGGTTGAGAACCGCTGGTCTATATGGTTTTTTTTTAGTCCAAAAACAGATAGACAGCCACATTCATATTCGATACAAAAATAAATACCAAAAAGACAGAATAATGAAAGCAAAACACACACAATGCAGCTCTTAGGGGCATATCCCCATCCCCCCCCCCCGTTTAAAATTATGCTTTTAATAAATGTTTCAAAAATTTCATATGGAATTTGCAAATATAAAAATTTATTCCTTCAGATGTCTAATTATTTTTACTTCTGATAATTTTTTATGAATTTATTAGAAATGGTTGGGCCTCCTGGCAATTTGTACTTTTTTAGATGAGGTACTAATTGGTTTTTTTGCTAAAACGTTATAATCGAGATCCAATGCATTTCATTCCAATATTGTAAAATATATATCTCGGTTTTAACGGCGTAATCACGTTACTTATAACCGAGTTTTAATGTATGCTCATGTAGGAACGCAAAAAAAAAAATCATTGGTTTTTATATTGTCATCAGTGCAATAGCGCCAAACAAAGAATTAGTTTCCGTCGAATAGAACTTCACCATATAGTTCCTCGAATTTGTTTTTTCCCTTCATTTTTTATGGCAACTTGAGAAGGAGAGCAATTCCTTTGTCCAGTGCATCCGAAATCCCATCACCCTCCTTGTCAAACCACTTAATAGACAATGGAAGACAGCAACCGCGAGTCCAGTCGAACCGTCATCAGGAAGTTCCAGCCTTTTCAGTCATCGAGCTTATACATGTATTACTGGAGGGAGCATGACGTCAGCGGTCTCCGCCTTGGCAGTAATATTAAGGAGTGGCAGTGTATTAAGGAGTTCTACTTGGCAGTGCTGAGAAAGGTGTCCCCCAACATCTTTCGTCGGAAGACCACGTGATCCGGTGAAAACAAACACGATCTCTCTTAGAGATCAATGTTAAAATTGCCGATTTTAACATAGAATTGCGGAAATTTAGTAAGGTTTTCCGCTGCATCAATAATTTTAAAAATTGAATTGAATTCTCGATTTTCAAAATATTGAGTTTGCTTAGAGATACGAAGCCCAGAAAATTAAATATAAATTAATTAGCTAGACCCACTTTTGAGGTTGATATCCATGCAATGACATTAATTTCAGCTTTTTATTTATATCTCAAGCATGAAAATGAAAATTAATGTCTCCGTATTGTCTTATATTATCCAATTGCATCAATCCGTATAGTTTAGGATGTTTTGAAATTAATTATGGAATTATTTCTTTATTAATTATTATTTCTTTCATTACTTCTGGAGTAATTGCTTTAATCAATTCTGGATTTGTTTCTTTCATTATTTCTGAAATTAAATAATTTTTAATAATTAATAATTTTTCTTTCATTAATTTTGGAATTATCCCTTTTTCTTAATTCTGGAATTATTTCTTTCATTATTAATGCTGAAATTATCGCTTTCATTTATTTTGGAACTGAAATTATCTGTTTCATTAAAACGAATTTTTCTTTCATTTATTCTGGACTCATCTTTCATTAATTCCGAATTATCTTTCATTAATTCCGAATTATCTTTCATTAATTCCGAATTATCTTTCATTAATTCCGAATTATCTTTTATTAATGCTGGAATTATCACTTTCATTTCTTTGGAGCTGAAATTATCTCTTTCATTAATTTGGAACTGAAATTATCACTTTTATTAATTTGGAACTGAAATTATCACTTTCATTAATTTAGAACTAAAATTATCACTTTCATTAATTTAGAACTAAAATTATCACTTTGATTAATTTTGGAATTATCACTTTGATTAATTTTGGAATTATCACTTTGATTAATTTTGGAATTATCACTTTGATTAATTTTGGAATTATCACTTTGATTAATTTTGGAATTATCACTTTGATTAATTTTGGAATTATCACTTTGATTAATTTTGGAATTATCACTTTGATTAATTTTGGAATTATCACTTTGATTAATTTTGGAATTATCACTTTGATAAATTCTGGAATTATAACTTTCATTAATTATGTAATTATCGCTCATTAATTCTGGAATTATCACTTCCATTAATTTTGAAATTATCAATTTCGTCAATTTTGAAAGTATCTCTTTCATTAATTCTGGAATTATCTTTAATTATTCTCATGAAAGAAACAAATCTAAATGAAAGAAACAGAAATGAATCGATCTGCCTGTTTTTGCTTCAAAAAATGCTTGATTAAAGCTGCGGAATTTAATTTATATGGGCCCATAATTAATTTCACAACATCCTAAACTATATGGATTGATGCAAGTGGATAATATAAGAAAATACGGAGACATTGATTTTCATTTTCGTGCTTGAGAAGATATAAATAAAAAGCTGAAATATTAATGTTATAATTCCAAAATTAATGAAAGTGATAATTCCAAAATTAATGAAAGTGATAATTCCAAAATTAATGAAAGTGATAATTCCAAAATTAATGAAAGTGATAATTTCAGTTCAAAATTAATGAAAGTGATAATTTCAGTTCCAAATTAATGAAAGAGATCATTTCAGCTCCAAAGAAATGAAAGTGATAATTCTAGCATTAATGAAAGATAATTAGGAATTAATGAAAGATGAGTCCAGAATAAATGAAAGAAAAATTCGTTCTAATGAAACAGATAATTCCAAAATCGATTAAAGAAGTAATTTCAGCATTAATGAAGTGATAATTCCAAAATTAATTAAAGCGGTAATTCCAAAATTAAAGTAAAAGATAGTTCCAAAATTAATGAAAGAAAAATTCTAGAATTAATGAAAGAAATAATTCCAGCATTAATGAAAAAGTGATACTTCCAAAATTGATGAGATATAATTTCAGAATCAATGAAAGAAATAATTCCAGCATTAGTAAAAGAAATAATATCAGCGTTAATGAAACATAATTTCAGAAATAATGAAAGAAACAAATCCAGAATTGATTAAAGCAATTACTCCAGAAGTAATGAAAGAAATAATAATTAATAAAGAAATAATTCCATAATTAATTTCAAAACATCCTAAACTATACGGATTGATGCAATTGGATAATATAAGACAATATGGAGACATCAATTTTCATTTTCGTGCTTGAGATATAAATAAAAAGCTGAAATTAATGTCATTGCATGGATATCAACCTCAGAAGTGGGTCTAGCTAATTAATTTATATTTAATTTTCTGGGCTTCGTATCTCTAAGCGAACTCAATATTTCGAAAATCGAGAATTCAATTCAATTTTTAAAATTATTGATGCGGCGGAAAACCTTACTAAATTTCCGCAATTCTATGTTAAAATCGGCAATTTTAACATTGATCTCTATAGGAGATCGTGTTTGTTTTCACCGGATCACGTGGTATCCTTGCATTAGATGTAGACGACGTCGCGGCGGCTGGATGCTCCCTCCAGTAATATAAGCTCGATGTTTCCAATAGATGATGGCAGCTTTCCGGTTATCCCAACCGTCCAAAAAAATGTGGATTTTCTCGGTTGAAAAAACCGCGCTCAGCGGTTGCAGTTGTATCTGTGCGTTGACAGAATAAAACTATAGATGATGCCTTCCCCCCCAACCTCAACCGCCTGCAACCGCGCCGTAGCCAGGTCCTGGCCTTAGGCTGCCGGCACACTACCTTTCGGCTGGTGCGGTTGATCTTATCAGCAACCGTGGAATTTCCCGTGAAACACACACTGCTGTTAGCAACCGGGGTTTTTTATTTTTTAATGTCACGTGACATCTCGGGATTGGCTAAATTGTTTTCGCCAAGCTGAAGTTGGCTCCAGTTAGCATGCAAATTCGTGCTCATAAGCTGCATTGCAGTAAAACCCCTTCTTAACGGATACTCCCTCTTTTACGGACAAATAATAATTTACAGTTGTATAATATATAAAAGTATGAATTTCAAACCTCTTTTTAACGGTCACTCATTTTACATGGATTTAATTTTTTTGTCCTGTCCGTGTTCACAAAAAGGAGGGGTTTTACTGTATATACTAATAAAAATATTCATGTAATGAAATTTAATTTTCTGTAACAACATTTGCCGTTTGAAATTAATTCAGAGTTGAAGAGAGACAGCATACAAGTTGACCCATTTTTGATGCTTTTACGATTCGTGACTAAATCGCGCAAATTTTTTTATATATGATGACTGGAATCATCATAATTAATTTAAATAACATATTATAAAAAAAACTATTTAAATAACATATTTTTGAAGTTTAAAAAAATTGGCCATGAATTTAGCACGTTTTTCTTTGCAATTAAAGTAGATTTCCAATTAATTAAATTTCTAATTAATGGAAATTAAGCATAATAATTGTAATTTTGGGAAACCCCATATGATCAAAAAAAAAGTCAAGGAAAAATTTATTTTCTCCTATTTAAAAAAAATATATATTTCTTTTGATGGTCAGGAAAAAAAAAATTCAGATAGGAAATCGGAATGAAATTTCTGAAAATTTCATGTTTTAAAAACTGTAAAAAATCAAATTTCAAAAAAACATGATACAACATTATGAAGGGTCGTCTTAAGAGTATTATGGGCCCCCCGGGCCAAGTGGTTTTTTGAGGCCCTACAAGGTAAATCCTTGAAAATTTCAATCGGATCTCATTTTTGGGAAGCCCCTCTTCTCTTGAGGCACCCGGGCCGTGCTCGGGTGGGCCCATGCATTAAGACGGCACTGACTGATGCCCCGAACTCCGAGCCAGACAGGAGCGCAAATGTTAACCTTTCATCTCTCCTTCAATATTAAAAGGGGGCGCCAAAATGCGTGCTTGCCCCGGCTGACCACGCATGTCGTTGTGGCCCTGTACATCAGTATGTATGTTGCAGGGTTTAAGGTGCCGCAGCTGGATACTTTTTTAACTGGAGCTAGCAAGCTTTTGGCGTCCCCGTATAAGGAAAGGTTAGAAGGAGTGGTGTTAAAGGGGCAATTCGGCGCCCCCTCAGCACTCAATACAGTGGACCCGCTCTCCCTAGTTGCGACTTTGTGTGTGTATGTAAATTAAAAACTGCTTGAAAAGAACGGTAGGTGTGAAAATTGTCTTAGTGCACTCTTCTATATTACCCGCATACAACGTTTTGCCTAGATCAGCGGTTCTCGACCTTTTTTGACCCACGGAGCCCTTTCCAGTATATAATTTCTATGGCGGAGCCCCGTAGGCCTATTTTTTATTTATTCATCAAAGTTACTGATTTATTTTTATTCAAAAATATTAATAATTATTTTTTTCAAATTTACTGGTTCTTTTTTTATTTTCCTCAAGGGCCGCGGAGCCCTTGGGAGTTCACACGGAGCACCGGTTGAGAACCGCTGGCCTAGATGGTTTTTTTTCCATTGCAAAAACAACAGATAGACAGCCACATTCATATACGATACAAAAATAAATAACAAAAAGACAATAATGAAAGCAAAACACACACACAATGAAGCTCTTAGGGACATATTTCATCCCCGGTTTATACTTAGGCTTTTAATAAATGTTTCAAAAGTTTGATATGGAGAATTTGCAAATATAAAAATATATTCCTTCAGATGTCTGATTATTTTTACTTCTAATTTTTTATGAATTTATTATAAATGGTTGGGCCCCGTGGTAATTTGTACTCTTTTGGGTAAGCTAACTAATTGGTTTTTTGCTAACACGTTATAATCGGGATCCAATGCATTTCATTCAAGTGTTCTAAAATATACATCTCGGTTTTAGCGTAATCACGTTAGTTTATGAATGTCATTATAACCGAGTTTTAATGTATGCTCATGTAGGAAAGCAAAAAAATTTCACTAGTTCGAAAAATTTAATTTTTTCTGCATTAATTTTTTTTATTGTTATCAGTGCAAAAGCGCCAAACAAAGAATTAGTTTCCGTCGCATGGAACTTCACCATACAGTTCCTCGAATTTGTCTTTTTTCCCTCATTCTTATGGCAACCTGAGAAGGAGAGGAATTCCTTTGTCTAGTGCATCCGAAATCCCATCACCCTCCTTGTCAAACCACTTAATAGACAATGGAAGACAGCAACCGCAGGTCCAGCCGAACCGTCATCAAAATTCAAACCTTTGTGTGTTCAAAGGGGGGGTGTTTGTTTCGGGTGTTCAAACCTTTGCAATACATGATGGCAGCTTTCCGGTTACCCCAACCGTCCAAAAAAATGTGGATTTTCTCGGTTGAAAAAACCGCGCTCAGCGGTTGCAGTTGTATCTGTGCGTTGACAGAATAAAACTATAGATGATGCCTTCCCCCCCAACCTCAACCGCCTGCAACCGCGCCGTAGTCAGGTCCCGGCCTTAGACCTTTGAAGACCGGACACACCCCGCTTCACAACTCAGAGATAGCGAATCGTACCCGGAGGACGGGTGTGTGTGTGGTGGAATTTTTTTTTCATATAATCAACACTCGACAACGGCGGATCATAATATACAATAAAAAATCAACATAATCTTCTGAAGTTCTTGAGGAGTCAAGGTTCTTGGTTCTGGTCGAGAGGCTCCTGAACCTTTGAAAAATTATCATTCCATTTTTATTTCCTTTTTTTTTTAAGATCAATATTATAATTCACTTGTTGTTTATTTGATTCCATGTTCTACTCCCACCCCCAGTCAAATTTTGTTGTAAAGAGGCTCGATAAATGTTTCGGCATCGGCCCCCAAGATCTGTTACGAATGGACATCTATATACACTGGTGTAAGAAATTAAGAGAATTCGCAGATTTGGTCGATTATCTCTAGAACTACTGTACCGATGTTAATGAAATTTGATATGTATATACATTGATACAAAACAAATAACCATTCAATAATTGTAATACACACGCATGATCGTGCGTAACACTCGTTGGAGTCGGAAGGTATGAAACAGCGGTTGCAGAATAAACAAAAAAATGGGTTAATAGGGGGTATGGTCCTCTCTTACAGATATACTGGTCTCGCAGCGTGATTTCATACTTGATATAAGGCAGTTTATCATTTCCTGTGGCAATTGGTGCCACTCGTTCAGCAACACTGTTTTCATTCCCTGGATGGTTCCCGGAGGGGGGTTGCGAGTTGCAATTGCCCTCCCCAGAGAGTCTCAGATATGCTCTATAGGGTTAAGGTCTGGAGATCTGGCTGCCCAATCCATCCGGCGAATATCATCACTCTCTAGAAAATCGTCGAGCAGAAGAGCTCTATGTGGCCTCGCGTTATCGTTCATTAAAATAAACTCAGGGCCAACTGCACCCCTGAAAAGGCGAACATAGGGTTCCAAGACCTCAGCCCTATACCTCACACCAGTCACGGTGCCTCTTTCAAAGACATGGAGAGGTGTGCGGCCATCCAACATGATGCCTGCCTGCCCAGACCATTAAACCTCCTCCGCCATAATGGTCGATTTCGCGGACATTGGAGGGTAGGTAGCGGGTCCCTGGTGCTCTCCATATGAACGTACGGTGAGAATCGGTGCTTCGGCTGACCCGGGACTCATCAGTGAAGAGAACGGTCGCCCATTGATCCATACTCCAATGTCTATGCTCTCTGGACCATGATAAAAGGATTCTCCTGTCCGTAGAAGTGAGCGGGACGCAAACAGCAGGTCTTCTTGCAAACAACCCTCTCTCATGAAGTCTTTTGGAAACAGTCACCCTTGATACACGGGTTCCTGTGGCTGCATACAAGTCACGAGAGAGCTGAGAAGCTGTAGTACTCCTGTTACGCCTCGCTATAATCGACAAATGGAGATCTTCTCTGGCTCTTGGACGACCTTGCCCAGGCTTTCTCTCGATGGATCCGGTATCCTGGAACTGTTTCCATAAGTTACACACGACGCTGGGGGTTAAATTGAACTCTCTACAAATCTGGACTTGAGATTGGCCTGCTTCTAGCCTCCCCACAATTCGCCACCTCATTCCATCATCTAAACGTTGGTGGTTACTCATTTTTACTGTTACAAT
This sequence comes from Pholcus phalangioides, assembly GCF_987345545.1. NCBI lineage: Eukaryota > Metazoa > Arthropoda > Arachnida > Araneae > Pholcidae > Pholcus > Pholcus phalangioides. The sequence continues at coordinate 30,100,641 of NW_028301604.1, forward strand.
TTGAAATTAACCGATTGCTGCAAAATAATACCTAGAAATTCGCCGAGGCGTGCTAGCGAACGAAATGCGTCTTAACTTACGCGCGCTTATAAAGCCTGTTTCTCTACTGGCTCCGCCTACACATACGTGTACGCTTACGTATTTGACGTATAAGATTTGCATTTTTGTCTAGAAGCAGTGGTTTTACATTCAGTTCAGTTCTTTTCATGAAATTCGATAAATATGCAAATTCTCTTAATTCATTTCACCAGTGTATATATAGAATGTACTGTTTTTTCCCAATATTTTTCAAGAAAACATTGGGGGTGGGGGGGCTATAAGTTATTGGTTCTCTCGTATATACGGGACTCAAGCGTTTACGAAAGAGAGGGAGGATGTATTGCAATGTTTTTTTTCAGTAATTACTAGAGGAGAGCTCAGTTTCCTTACAAAATCTATCGCGGGGGGGGGCTCAAATGGCCTCAACCTCTAAGTTCTGACACCTATTCTTCATAGAGTGTATTTTTTTTATTTCGGTTTCAATATCATTGCTTTCCAATTTTCAACCCCCCCCCCTTCCTCAACATGCATCTTTGGGCTTCTTTTCGTGACGGCGCCATGCCCCCCCCCCCTCCGGTCGCAGTGAACAAAAGAAGGGACACTCAGTTTTTCCAGACAAACAAGAAAGACCCCTCCCCACTGAAAGAAACTTCGTCAGCTGCGCCTTCAGGGATTGAACAGCAGGGAAGAAATGAGATAAACGTACTGTCATGGCTCATTGAACAAGAAAGCCAAAGACCATTCAGAGTTTTTAGAAGAACTGAAATTTTGAGTAGATTGTTTCCATTAACTAATTCATAATTAGGACAACTTTTGGTTAAAAATTTTTTTTCATCATTGCAAAATGAGGAAACCATATTCATACGAATTTTTAGGGGGGCTGAGCCGGGTCTTCAGAAATGTTGGGGGGGGGGGGCTCGGGCCCATGGGCCGGATACAAGTTTACGCCTATGCTAGTATGCCGTGTGTAAAAGGGATAAAAACATCAATCAATAGTCTCATCAATGTAGTTAAAAAATACAAAAAAAAGTCGCTGAGATAATAAAACTAATTTGTGAAGAAAAATACATAAATGATTTCAAATAAAAAAAGAAAAGATACACAATGTTTTAATTATCACCATGAAGTTATCGTCGAAAACACCAGGAAACCTCTCCGCTACTACTTCCAGAACGCATGTGAATAATCGTTTCAGCATTCTATATTTACAGAAGACAAATCTCAACGATGATTCTTGTGCATGAAAGAAAAGATGATTCGATAAACGAGATCAAACACTGATTGCATGCACCATGAAAATTGAGACAAAAATGTCTCGCGCATCTCTTTTCTGGACATCCAAGTATACACAAATTATACATCATGTTGTACAATGGAAAAGTGAAGGAAATTTTTTTAAGTAATTAAAAAAAGGTATTTTAATTAAATCACTATATTTATTTTAATTTGCGTGTTTTTTTTCATTACTTTTCCGCACTTCCAACAGTAAAATCCACCATCCACCCACGGAGAACCTATGAATTCATAGAACCATAATCAGAATTTTAAGGTGGTGCCTGGACCTATTTTGGGCCATAACCCGAATTCACCAATGAATTAATGTTTGAGAAATCTGCACACTTTTCCAGACGTCTGGCTTGCTCATTATCCCCTAGGGTTGACAAAACAGAATTTTGAATTTTGCTTAAAAAATGACTATATTCAGTAGTGTGCAGCCTGGCTGTTCCTTCAAGAGACATGCAGTATACCTACCATATGAAGGGGAAAAAAATCGTTTCCGTTGTACTGCTGGACTTCCTATGGTAATTTTTTTTTCCAACTCATCTGTCGGATGACCAGCTACGTGTAGAGAATCGAACCATTCCTTGCCGTTCGTGTAAGATTGAACTATTTATGCCAGATAGTAATAATCACAAATTTGCTCTACTATTGTGGAATAATAAAATACTCCCATGTGAGCAAAAAAAAAATGCTTAAGATTTGTTTCTTTCCAAATTTCAAACGATTTCATAGTGACACATTGATGAACTAGATTCTACCCCACGTAAGTTTGCTTTTATCTAATTGATACTTTTTTTTGCTTTCTTTTGTGTAATTAACTGTACAAAAACCATCCGCTGTCGTTTAAACTGGGAATGTTGCCAATAATTTTCAAGTTCACCTCTTGAATTCGGTAAAATTGTTGTACAGATGTTACGCTCGATTTCCAAGTTCGGTATTTGACTCCACAAGGGAAGGGCTGACATGGGAACGGGCGTGGGACAATTACCATAATTTTTTTTTTTTTGGGGGGGGGGGTTTCAAGTCGTAAATTAACTACAGAAGAGCCCGTGAAAAGTTTTGCTTGGGGGGGGGGGCGATGCGGATGGGCAGGGAGCTTTACTTTTGCTTCCGGACAAAAGTAAATACTGGACCCCTTAAATTAGAAAAAAGTGTAATATGTTTGGGTTTTACGCGGCCCAGGGTGTGCCCACCCTAAGAGGCTTTTCACAAGAAGCGGATGCGGGTCCAGAAGAAGTTTTAAGAATTGGAATATGCTGCGCCTTTCAGACTAGCCGAAAAATCTCCGCACCTAGGAAATGTTCATGCTGGTCCGGACGTCGTCCGCATGTGTCAAAACCTAAGTGCGGGCTCCGCATCCGCACATAGAAGTTTTGACAATAGGTTTATTCGGAGCTATTCGCACGATGCGGATCGAATTCGTCCGCATCTTTGGCTACTTTTTGAAGGTGATTTTTCACGGAATTTTTTTAATTATTTGTCATAAATACCCTTAAAAACACCATATGATGGTCCCTGCTCATTAATATAATGTACCTACATACGTCTATCCCTCCGTTTCCTTCTGATATGGAGATATAGCAACTTTAACTGCCTTTTGTCCATATTTCACAATTTTATACAATAAAACCTGCCAACAATGGCCACTGACGGGACCAGAATTATAAGCCGTTCTGTTCATTACGAATATTTAATTGACTACATACTTTAATAACTTTTAAATGTAATTAAAAAATTTTAATTTTTTTCTGTTTAAGTTTTTGAAATTATTTAAAAATATAAATATCTGAAATGTTATTTTAAATATTTGTTATTTTTTTAATTTTTTGACTGTTAATTTTTTCAAACTCTAAAAAAAATACTTTTATTAAACAACGTTATCCACGTACGGTGTTCACTCAGGGCCGGATTAAGTCGTTTGAAGATCCTAGCACTTGAATATTTTTGGTGGTTCCCCCGATACCTACAAGTTTATTTTACTCGATATTCAGTCTATAAACTTAAAAAAATGAAATTTTATATTTCAGAAGTGAGACTAATCTAAGGATGGGATTTCACTCTAAAAGGTTTATGAAAGTTATTTTATAAAACTTGAAAAATGTAACCAATAAACACATCTGTTACATTCGAGAGAACTTAACCGATCCGCCTATTGGTTGCATTTTTCAAGTTTTATAAACGAACTTTTATAGTGTAATCCCGGCCTAAGACAGAATTGTGATGTGAATATTTCTAAGCACAGGCATTTTGAAAGTCTCCACCCCTCCCCTTTTTTACTTCTTGCAAATTCTTTGATATCTCCTGAATTTTTTTTTTTTTTTTTTGAACATCGAATGTTTTGGATGTTTTTGGATTTGATTTTTCGAATATTGGATGTTTTTGGAAAAAAAAATTTTTTATTCCATATTTTTCCGAAAAGACGGATTTTTTTTTTCAAAATATTTTGAAAATATTTGAAGACATTTTCTCCCATCGACTACTTGTGAGGATCGGAATGAAGACATCTTTATTCCCATATTCTATGTGGCTCTAGATTAAACCACCAAAGAATGCCTCTAGTCTGCCTATGGGCACTGAATCAGGGGTGAAGGAGAAAAATAATTACAAAAATTGCGAAAAAATAGTTTTTATGCACGAATTTCGAACTAAAGATGCGGGTGATTTGTCAGCATCTTCAGTGCTCGTTTGAAAGGGTATGCGGACCCGCGTTCGCATCCGCTCCGTGTGAAAGGGGCCTTAAATCCGCCTCTACTTGGGCCCACCTAAAACCCAGTCTATGAGATGTGAGGGCGTAGCCCAGCCAACAAAATTCAAACAACAGATATTCACTGACTCCCCACCCTCAGTGGAGAAAACGGTTGAGGCTGTCAAAGAGAAATGAGAAAAAGTGATTTCCGCTGTGAAAGTGAGAGCGTGCGACAGGAGCGGTCGCACTGGGCCCCGCACTCACGGTAAACTATTGGAGGCTCTCATGAATTCTGAAATTACTTCTTGCATTAATTCTGAAGTTTCAACAATTCTGAAATTTCTGAATTTTTATTGGTGTTGGAATTATTTCTTTCAATTATTTTTGATTCATCAAGTACAAAATTTATATCAGTTTCAGGATTTTTTCTTCTCTCATTAGTTTGAAATTACCTTCAGTGCTGAATTTTCACCAGTTTTTGTGTTAATTTATTTAATTGTGTATTTAACATTTTCTGCATATTCTTTTATACACTCATGTCCATAAATTAAGGATAATGCCAGCTCCGGCAAATAAAGGTTCAGAAACAAAACAAACGTTACTTATTCATAAAGCCCATTTATTAAATAAAAGATAAAGAACAAAAACGATGGTGTATGTATGTTACCATTCATAAAAACTACGATTTTTGCTCCCTGGAGCAATTGTAAAAAATATCTCCTTTACAAAAACTTACTATTACATGGTTGGTATGATGGTTAATACATTGTATGTCTCCCATGCGATGAAATACAGTCCGTACAACGCCTAGGCATGCTGAGTATCAAATTATCGATCTGATCTTGGGGAAGATCACTCCACTCAGCAAGCAATGCTCTCCGAAGTTCCGGTACACATGTAGGAGGTGGTTGACGGGCTGCAACTCGTCGGCCAAGCATGTCCCACACATGCTCTATCGGATTCAAGTCAGGTGAGAATGCTGGCCATTCCATACGGGTTATATCCTCAGATTCAGGGCATTTGTTTACGATGTTTGGTGAGGACGGGCGTTGTCATCCATAAACACAAATTCTGCGCCCATCGCACCCCCTAAACAAACGTACACGTTGTTCCAGAATGATGTCCCGATAAATTTGGGCTTTCATGGTTCCGGTTTGAACATGCAGATCTGTTCTGGAACCCAGTATAATTCCACCCCAAACGAGCAATGCTGCACCACCGTAACGGTGTCGTTCAATGATGTTGTCTTGGTGGTAACGGGTACCTGGCGTTCTCCATATGAAAGTCCGACGTGAATCACACTGCAAGCTAAACCTGAACTCGTCGGAAAACATCACACAAGCCCACTGTGACGATGTCCACATTACATGTTCTCTACTCCTGGCTAATCGCTGCCGACAGTGAGTTGCCGTGAGCGGAACACATCTGACAGGCCTGCGAGCATATAGACCAACATCTCCCAAACGTCTGTACACGGTTTGCCTTGAAACTGTGGTGCCCGTGGCTGCAGATAGCTGACGAGACAGGTCGGATGCTGTGCTCCGTCTGCTTCTTTTGGCAGTTACTGCCAAATACCGGTCTTCATTCGGCGTTGTAACTCGGGGGCGACCTGTACTGTTATGTCTACTGACATTTCCGTTATCTTGGAATCGTTGCCAAAGCCTAGAGATGACACTTTGGGCAATTCCAAGTTCCTCGGATACTTCCATCTGAGTACGCCCACATTCCAGGCGGCCGATAACTCTACCACGTAAAAAATCATCCACATGCGTCCTCTGTGTCATAACTATTCGCTTATGGCACTGAGAAATTTGCATATCATTCTTGCAGATGTGTGTGATAATTCTACAGGTGAAATTTTTACTTTAGATTTCGATTTCCGTGTGATTCTGAATTATTCTTAATTTATCATTTATTAATTATTAAGGGCAAGTGCGCATCTTGGTCCCCCCCCCCTGTAATGTTGAAGGAGGTTTGAGAATAAAATTTGCGCCCCCTCTGGTCCAGGCACGAGACCCGCCTGCTCGCCCCTAGTTGCGGCATTGCCCCCAAATATATAAAATCGGGCAAATATTTTTCGTGTCCGAAACTGTTGAGATGCATCGGGCCCCTTAGGTAAGGGCAGGAGTCTCGTTAAAAATAATGGGGCCCACCCAGGCACGGCTCGCGGGTCCAAGAGAAAAGGTGTCTCACAAAAATTAGATCTGGTTGAAACTTTCGATTAATTTGTCTAATAGGGACTCACTATAATCACTTGGCCTAGGGGCCCATCAAAGATCCTGGAGCAGGCAGCTTTGGAGGATGTGTGGGGCATCTTACACACTTATGTAGGGGTTCTCAAACTTTTCCCACCAGCAGCACCTCTTTCTCTAATCAATGCTTATCCGCGGCTTCCCAAATAGCAGTTTAACAAAGAGTCTCTTCAGAAAACCATTGCAGGGTGCCACGGCACATAGTTCGAGAACCCCTGCATTATGTATTTGTATCACTTTCTGTTTTCAATGTAAGCTTCCCCAATATTCGGAAACACTATTTTCAAATGTTCCGCGACTTTACTCTGTGGTGATGGTTGTCAATTTAATGTATCAGAGAACTTGAAACGCGAATCCAACTAAATCATAAACAATCCAATCCAAAAAACTAAAATAAATAGGATAGAATTATTCGATTTCAGAATACGCATTAGCATGGTTTTAAAGAACTGATGATCAAAACCATCATTGATTGATGATTAAACCCATTTTCCACCACTTTATTTCGGTTTATAATAGAATTTTGCAGTTTTATGTGAATATTATAAGGGGGCCCACCCAGGCGTGGCCTGGGGGCCTCAGGAGAAAAAGAGCCTCCCAAAAATGAGAGATATGATTGAAATTTTCGAAAATTTGTTTGGTAGGGCCTCAGAAAAATCACTTGGTCCGGGGGCCCATGATGCTCTTAAGATGGCTCTAGGCACAGGGCATCTGTTCCAGAGACATTTTAAATTAACAGAAATTGAAAAATATAGCACCTCTGAAGGTATTTTCTTTCAATATTTTAATTTATTGAAAAAAATAATTTTAATTTTTTGTTGTTTTGGGCGAGGCCGTCTTTACAGCATCATGTGACCCCGGGCCAAGTAGTTCATCTGAGATCCCACCTGTCCAATTCTCGAAAATTTTAACTGGGTCTCATTTTTGTGAGGCCTGCATTTTATCTTGAGGCCTCCGGGCCGTTCCCAGGTGGGCCCACGCGTTAAGACTGCAATGGTCTTGGGGCAGACGTGGTACCCTTATACCCCCTCCTGCATAGGTTTGTTACATTTTACTGTGGTAAAATTCTTACCACTACTGCAAAAGTAGGTTGAAGAATGAGTCATCGCCGAAATCAAATAGATTCGAAACAAAAAAACGGGACACTACTTCAAAAAGGGACGTATGGTCAGTGCTAATATATGTAAATATCGTGGCAGAAAAATGACTCGCATACTTTGAGCAACACCAATCATTTTTGACTTCCGGCGTCCCCGACTGGCTTGATGAGTAACGAAACTACGGTGATATCTGAAAGAAATTAAGGTTGAATTTGGTATTTATATTCATGATGAAACTACAGTATGAATTCACTGTAGCATAATATCAATACTTTGAAGTATTGATATTATTCTATTATGCGGACCAAGAAAACATATCGTTGTAGAGACATCATTAAATTGAGAGACTTTGGCATTGAATACCGATTGTGGACCGTCCGAGTGGAAATCATGGGCGGAGAAACATGGGGAGGAGGGGAATGGAAGCCATCCCCCAACATTAAAAGCAGCATCTACTGATCTAATGTATATGTGTACATATGAATTGACATAACCATCATGCTCTCACTTCCCCTCCCCAGGAATCATCATTGTGCTCCCCAGACTTTCAAGTCTATCTCCGTCTATGGTGGAAACTATATACAGTGGAACTTCAGTAAACGAGCGGTTTGGTTAACGAGGAAAATTTTTTTAACAAATTTTGACTTGGTTAATGAGCAATGGTTCGCATTATGACCAAAAATTTTGAGTTTTTTTAAATTTATTTTCCCGTTATCACAACAGAGCTGATGATGGACTTTTTTTTTGCTTTTGCCCATACACGTGTTATGGAATTTCGTGTAATATCCTCCCCTATGGTCTCTAGGTGGTGTGTCTCAGTCGAAAATTTAACACACGTGCGAGTGTGAATATTTACGATACGAAACTTGATGTAACATAGCAGCAGCAATATGTGCACCTGAAGTTTTTTTAAAATTCTGCTTGGAAAAAACTGGGTGGATTGCATTATTGAATGTGATTTTAAGGGGGCTAACTCATGAACAAGAGCCATTACTTGTGGAAGAGATTGAGATTTCGTGCTTGGGGAAGACCATGGACTGGAGGTACATGAGGGTGGCATTCAAGAACTAGTGATGAAAAATGTCTAGAAGTTGACAGTAGATGAAATTATGGATCTTTTGCACGCACCAGTAAGATTTCATGTACAATATCTCATCTGAAGAAGAGAGAAGTAAGAAGGAGTCCCTCACATAAAATGAGATTAGAGAGATATGCAGAATGTGGAAATCTGTGCAAAACTCTGTAGAAAAGAACTGCCCAAATAAAGCTGTAGCAATGTGCAATCTCTCCAACAAACACTACAATTTACCATTTCCCAGAAATCCTAAAAAAGAGCCAAAAGCAAGTGACATTGGATAAGGTTCATTTTGAAAGTCACACAAAAAGAATATGTTTTCAAACAACAGTGAGTCTGTAAATCGTCCTAAACGATAGTCCTCCTCTCTTTCTCATCATTTAGAATAAGTTAATTTGTAAACATTATCATATTGTCTGTTTATTTATGATGTTGTTTATATCACGTATATTTTATTGCATTATGTATAATTATTAATGTGTTTTATTACTGATTGAATGCCGTTTTTGTTAGTCATTTTTATGTGAATGACTATTGTGGAACGAATTATCCAAGTTTCCATTATTTCCTATGGGTAAGTTTGATTCGTATGACAAGCTATTTGAATAACGAGCACGTTGGCAGAAAGAATTAAGCTCGTTAACCAAAGTTCCACTGTATCAGAATTATATGCAAACTGCATAATCATATAAAAATTTAATGTTATAAAATGTACCATGTGATGTAAACTGAGTAAATATTATATGCAATCGAATTTTCAGAGACTCAGCATGCATAGGATTTTCTCAGGGGCAGGGGATTCTGCATTTTTTTTCTTCCTGGGGAAGAGGGGGGGTTCCATTTTCTTGTGGAAAACAGTCTAAAATTGTTGATTTGTGTAGAATAGACAAACACAGCAAACAAAATGGGCAAGCTTGTCCTGTATGCAAGAGGTCCTGGGTTCAATTCCTGGTGGAGTGAAACAACACTTTTCTACTGTTCACCTTGGTATAATATCCAGAAAGCCTATTGATTTCATGTATCTTAACTGAACAAAAAATCCTCATCCAACAGAAAAACAATTTTATATAGATTAATGAACTTATTTCTGATTTTCAAGAGAGAAACATTCATTTTCTCATTTGAATACTAGAAAATGATAGTAATTGAGTATTTATAATAATATGATGAAGAAATTTCAATGTGTTATGGAATTTTTAAATCAGAAGAAAAAATCGCTTTGCCAGCTGGTCTTCTACATACAGTCAAATCTCACTGCAACAATATGCATATAACGATAAAATTAATTGTTATATCGAGATTTCAGATAAATCATTCTACAATATTTTTTGAAATCTTGTTTGTAATTGTCTTTAGTCTAATTTTAAACTCCTCCAGATACAATGATGTCATTTACTGCAATAAAATCCCCCCCAAAATGTCAGTTGTCTCCTTCTAAAATAAAGCTCTGGCACAGACAGTTACGTATTTATGGGGGTATTTAGTAGGCTGTAGCTCAGGGTGACAGGTTCAGAGGGGTGGCAAATTTGAGGAATGAGTGGATAAGAAAACTAATAGAATGGGAGAAGGGCGAAAAATTTTGCTGAAACATGAAATAAGTCCGCCTATGCTATGACAGTAAGGGATTAGGTCAGTGAGTGACCAAAAGGACCTAGACAGTTTGCAAGCATGTGAATGACCAAAAGCTTGAGGTAAACTGGCACAATTCTAGTTACGGTTTCATCTGCTGAAAGGTCATTCAACAAGCTGGGAAATTTATTAAAAACATGGCAAAGAATTACAACAAGTCAAGAACGACTCAACAACTTGGCAATAATGTGCATTGGAAATGAATTTGTCATGCATACTGATTTTTCTAAAGTAATTGATAAGTTTGCAAACGCAAAAGTTAGAAAGCATAACATATGAATTTTATTTATTATGTGTGCATAAATACTGTATATATATATTTATATTACTTGTTGCATTATTTACAATCTTGAAAATTTGATTAGGATATGAATTTAATAATTACGGTATAATACTTGAAAAAATGTCAAATTATTCATAATTTTCATAGTATCTCATTATTTATAATTTTGATATATTGTATACTATTGCACGCGCGCACACACACACACTATAGCTCTTGAAAACATTTATTGGCATCGTCACCAAAAATGTGCCTTAATGGAATGTAGCAATAATATAGCAATGAATAATCAGAATAAACTATGTCTTTTATCATATATTTTGTTTCATAAGTAAACCTAAACAGATTCAAACCAGGGCTTAATGAATCCCAGGTGGCAGATCACCATGGTGACTAGAAAATCTGTATCGGCCTCTGAAATTTCATACGTGTGATTGTGTAATTTGGAGTCCAAGAATAACAGTTTTCTGATTTCTTTCCAGTGTGTCTTTCCACATATGAAGAGGCCATAAGGTGCCAGAAATGTAAAAAAAAAAATATTTAGGAATTTTTTTCACAAGTAAAAATCATGCTTATCTCCTAGGAAATTCCGCTGGTGTCTAAATATTTTCTCGATTTGTCAAGCCCTGATGTAAACTACTTTTTATTTTATTTAACTATATTACTATATTATGTTCTCCTCCTGCAAAGGGATAAAGGATTGTGAGTAGGGGTGGGAGGAGGTGAATGCAAAAAATCCTGGCCTGGGGGCCCGGCACTAGCATGTGGGGGCCATGCTTTTCTGCCTGACATGTTAAAGCTAGAACTATCAAGAATAGTGCAGCAAGCGAAGTCACGGTTTGATTGCTATTGCCAATATTATAGCAAAAAAGCTGCGGGTCATGAGATTTTCGGTCTTCCTCGTTATCATTGTGAGCTCAGTGGCGGATCCGGGGGGGGGCGATGGGGGCGATCGCCCCCCCCCCAAGAGCCTTTAAACAATAGGTGAAGGGGCGATCGCCCCTCCCAAGAGCCTTCAAGCAAACATAACTCCAGTTACCTCACTTTTTTTCTTTATTAATCCTTAATTTTTTTAATTAATTTCCTTTTTTTCTCAAAGTTCCTTTCCCTAAAATTTGTTCCCCAAGTTCCACCTTGAGATTTCTTCTGCTGGTAAGGTCGAAAAAATAAAGAAGTCATAGACAGAGGAGGGTCAATTGTATTCCCACCAAGGTTCTACAGGGATTCCATACGATTCGGCTGTCACACTACCTTTTCGCTTACCCCCTAGCGCCTAAGGGCTCGTGTAGAGAGGCAAAAAAATTTACACCCTTCAGTTTCTTTTTTTTAAAATTCAGTCCTGAAACCCGCAAGCTTGACGTGGATCAAAAAATGACCATGTCTTCGAAAAAAACTGTTTTCAGTAAGCAAAAATTTTAAAATTTTAAAATAAATGGATGTTAAGAAAATTAATTCTATTACTTTTTGTAGCACATCTGGGGTTTTCCCAGAGAATGAAGCTGCATTCGCTTACGGATTCACTGATAATGACATTAACGGGGGGTTCCCCCACAGGGTGAGGATAACAGGGCTCAGGACGATTCTTATCATTTTTTGATTTTCACTCTACAAATTCACTATAGTGGGGCCTAAAAGTATGAAAAATCTCAGCAAAGCCCCCCCCCCTCCTCGAAAACGTAGCTCAAAAGCCCTGCGCCAGAAGGTGAGCATTTGAACACACATAGCTTCTCTATAATATCTATGAAAATATAGGCCTCGGCCCCATCTAATAATTAAAGCCTTTGTAATTTGAAATAAGTACCTGGATTAAACATTATAAGTGGATCGCGCGTATAATGCTTTTCCAAAAACCGCCATAAAATCGTTTTAAGCGGAAAAATGCTTTGAACGGGAAATATTAATATTTCCCGTTTAATGACTGAACAAGCACGGTTTACTTCACGCCGGCTGTTATTTTTGCGGTTTATGTCCGACAAAGACTTTTATTAACTTTAATTATCTTACCCAGCGTCCCCTAGCAAACTCTCGTGGGACGGACCTTTTAGTCATTTACATGTTTGCACCCTGTTTTGGTCACACACGTGTTTGACGCTGGTTTTGGTAATTGTTTCGTTACTTACACGCGCTCTAGACAGCGGAAAAACGCTTTGAACGGGAAATATTAATATTTCCCGTTCAAAGTGTTTTTCCGCTTGCAACGTCTCTATGGTCTGAGCATTAGTTGAAGATGGAACCACGAAAATGAATCGCACTAAGCGGGAAAAGGTTCTAAGAGCAGTGCCGCAACCAGATGCTTGGTCAGCATCTTGGTGTCCCTTGTAATGTTAAAGGGCAGGTAAAAGGTTGAAATTCACGCGCCCCCCCCCCTCCGGTCCAGCGCCTGGGGCACCAAACCTACCTCCTCTTCCCATGTTTCGGCCTTCAGGAACGTTATAAGTGGAATCCATTATATAAAATTGATTGTGTGGTGTCGGATGTTCTGCGGGAATTAAATTTAACCACCATCTTTTCAGACGAAAAATCTGAAAATTAATATTGTGCACTTGATAATCATAATTAAATAATAATGAAAATCATTCCAATTTGCATGAAAGTAAGCTTTTGCTATTTAACGTATCTGTGGCGAAAAACTGTTTTTGAATAGGTTTTTGACAACCATATAGTCTGCACAAAATTGAATAAGAAATTTATTATTTTAAATCGCGCAATATTAGAATTTCATTAGGAAGTTTTTTTACTCTTAAATTTTTCTTAATTATGCGGACAAATTAGTACCCACATATTTTATTGAAATATGCGTCAATTATTTCTTGTTATCGAAAATAATGTATACGCCCTGGGCTATAGCCCATTTAGTTCTGTAAATAGGACATTGTCTTCAGTAACAGGGCATGAGGATGGTTAAAATCAGTGTTGCAAAAAAAAAAAAATTGAGGGGAAAAACTGAAAAATTACCAGCAAAAAAGAAAAGGCTGATGGAATTCAATTTGTCTAGAACTAATAGAGATATGAATTATTATTATTTTTTTTTCAATCAGTAGACTCTCGCTAATCTGGCACATATCACACCAGGGTGTACTGGGTTAACGAAATCGCCGAATTACTGCAGATTGATTGAAAAAGTCCATTTAAATAACAAACTTCTGCTCATAAACATGTGCGCACTATGTTTTCCTCTTCTATGCTCGGAGAAAACCAGCCTAAAAACACCGGATTACTGGAGGGATTATTGAAAGTGACTCTATACGTAGTAGGATGGGAAACTTTATTTGAAGACAAAAATGGGTTTCAGACGCAAAATATTTTCATAAATCGGGTATACAAAGCTGGAAATTTGTAATTTTTTAAATTTTATCGTCTCGTTTGAAAATTATAAGTGATAAATGAGGAAGTTAAAGGTATTATTTGTAAATACAGACATGTCATAAATGGGTGTTTTATTGTGTGTGTTACTTATTTTCATTTTAAGAAAGGATACAAGTTTGGTGTGCTATAAAATTGTTCACAGAAAGAAAAATTAACTGTCTAGAACGTGAGTAACTAAAAGAAGACTGCTTAATGTTCTCTACACCAATCGCCAAGTCCTCGAAGCGTATACGTGAACACGAAAAGTTGCTGGAGTGAGTGTAGCTCGGCTTTTGATGCTTGAGTTTCCAGCAGTGGTTCCGAACCTTTTCAGTGCATACGCCAAGCAGATCATGAGTAAATACTAAACAAGGTATTGAGCGAAGCAAGAGGGACCACCTTAGGGACCCCATGGATGGAAACAAAGTCCCTTTGGTCGGGTCCAGTGCCGAGTGGGGAGTACTGAGCTGATATGAATTAGTACGAGACAAGCAGAGCCAGTTGAGGGCCCCACATGGATCTGCCGGCAAATAGATAGAATTCTCTATCGAACGAGACAGACCACAGAGGGCTCACCTGGAATCACTGATGTAAACAAAGCTCATTTGGCCGATCCCATCACCGGCATTCAAAATCTGAACAGGGAAAACATCTACCCTGTGCTGTACTGAAACCGAAACTGCCTTATCACGGACCCTACATATGAGAGGACAAAAGCTGCGCCGCATAGGTTCAGCTTTTTATCTGAAGCCATGAAGTCATTTAAAGTTTGAGCGGTCACAAGAATTTTTCGCAAGCTCGGTGCGACCCGTTACGAGTAAGGGGGCTGTCGGTGTGCGCGTAGTAGCCTACCTATTTATTTGATAACTACTTTGTTGTTGTGCGTTAAGTTCATGCTCCCAAGGGTGGAGCTGACAGGGCCGGGGACGATTCTCATCATTTTTTTTGTTTTTTTAAGCTATAAATTAACTATAAAGGGGCCCATGAAAAGTCTGGTCTGGGGGCCCACTAAAGGCTTTGGCCTAGGGGCCCGCTCTAGGATGTGGAGGCCATGGTCAGGGCTTTAGATAATTTTTTTTTCCTTCAAATGTTCAAGGATCGTCTCTCTTAAACGAGGTTTCTTGTATCCAAGTTAGCTTAGAATTCATTTCCTCTGGTTGACCGAGATCCTTATTTTATTCATATTAATTTGCCTAATTGTTATCATAACGTCACAAAGAGAAACGTTTAATACTTTCACAGGGATCAAAAAAATTAAATTTAAACGGAAAGTATCTCTGTACTTTGACTTGAAAAGCTGGAAAAAAGCATTTATCGAATACATTCGGATGAATTTTTATTTGTGCGCATTGTTTTGTCCGGTTAACTGTGAGCCTTAATTTTTAATTTTTATCAAGCGAAGGAGGAAGAAGTAGTATTCTAGGAACATTTTAAAATACCAATTCTTCATACGCTTTTCATATTCTGCTCTCTTTTCATCTGCAAAGTTTTTATTTATTTGTACAATTGCTCATGATACTGTTAATAAAAAAACATTTTTAACTGGTAATGTGCATCAGAATTCCTTACAATGTTTATAAATATAACACACATTATTCAGTCTGCACCTCAAACTTTTTTTTCGTACGGTATTTTTTGCGAGGGTAGCCGGCACAAACGTTCAAATTTATTATCAAAAACAGCTTATTCATAAATTGTAACACCAGTTGCTGCAAGCAAGTTTTTAAATAAGTATGCTGCATATTGAAAAAATATAATTTTTATAAATATAAATTTTAATTTAGATTTAATTTTTAACTGCCTTCAATTTTTAATTAATTTTTATTTTCAATTAAAATTTAATCGTAATTAATTTTAATGTTAATTGTAATTAATTTTTTAAATGAAAATTAATTGAAAGTTTTAAATAATTTTAATTCTTAATTAATTTTTTATTAGTTTTTTTATTTTAAGTACGTTTGGCACCTGCGGACACTAGGTTGGGTCTCACCGATCGACATCTTCATTGTGAAAAATCGCCCCCCCCCCCAACACATCACCCTGGATCCGCGCCTGTGTGAGCTCAACCCCATAGAATTGATATTGAGTAAAGTAAAAAAGAAGGAACAAAGAAAAATACCACTTTCAAATTAAAAGATGTGAAAAATCTCGTTCATCTAGCCTTGGAAGAAATTTTCCCTTCCCTTTGGCAACAAGCACATTGTTGAAAAAGAAGAGGAATTTTGGATTGTAGATAGCCTGATAAAAGGCATGTTGGAGCAACAACAACAATTAATAATTAATAGAGAATCTGATAGTTTTACAACTTTAAGTGAGGATTCCATAGAATAAGAATCCGTAACAAAAGACTACATCATGCAAACAAGTGGCATCGACATATACCATTCGGGTGGGTGAACGACAGAAATTTCGGCAAGAAAAGTAAGTAAAAGAATTATAAATTTTTCTATATCATTATTTGGTGCCATTCCAGTATTAAAACGTGAAAACTAGATTAATAGGAGTTAATCTGCTTGTTGTTAAATCATTTTTTTGATTGGCTTAAAAAATTTTATTTAAAATCAATTTTTCCATATAAATTGAGAAAAAAAACAAAATCCCTGAGTTTTTGAGAGCCATGATTAATATACAATATTTTGAAAATATACGTTGCTTTCATATTATTGTTTGGAATTGTTTTTTATAAATAAATTTCAGCTGAGAAAAGGGAAATATTGCAGAAAAATATTACTATGTTTTTGAAATTTTTAGCATTACATACGGCACACCAATGAAGAGTAAGTGACACACTGATATAAGAGTTATTTTTTCTATATTTTAAAACACTTTTCCAATTAAAATAGTAATATTTAAAAAAAATCATGCTTTAATTTCTAAAAGTATCAACAGTTTTTTTTTTTCATTATTTAATTATTACTAACTTACTGTACAATTTTCTTACATGTATTACATTACACATAAAAAAAAAAATTTCAGTGAGACTGGTGGGAATCAGTCATACCTTACCAACGCTACATCAATCAATAGGTCATACCTTACCAACGCTACATCAATCAATAGGTCATACCTTACCAAGGCATCAATACATTGGTTGAGGCTTGTGTTACCATAGTTAAATCTATATTTTTATAAGTTCTGGTCCAACCTTCTGTTTCTACGTGTAAAACAAAAACTAAAAACTTTTAATGTGAATTTTCATTATAGTACCTTTCCAAAATAGATGGTTACTTGTTAAATCAAACTTTCTCGTAATTCACCACTTTCGCCCCTTTATAAAGTTATTTTTTTTATTCTGTCCTTAGAGGTGATGTTACACCTCGTGTGTGACTATCATGCTATCATTTTGTGAAGGAACAAAAAGTAAAAGTTGTCTTCACACACAGTAAGATTGTTAGATAATAAGATATTTGCATTAAAATAAGGAGTGGATACTTGAAGAATAAAACCATGAATTTCTATTAAATTTTCTCTCGCAGTTGAATAATTTTTCACAGTAATCAAAACATCACTGAATATTTTTATAAAATACGAAAATAGATATTTGCATACTTTTCTGCATTTTTTTTGCACATTTTTTGCCAGAAATGGAAATGAAAGTTGATTTGAATTGATATTGTACAACTTAACAAAAACATTCATTGTGTTCAATAAGTTATTTGGTGATATTGCCTAAAATGTGTTTCGTAAAATTCACTGGAAACAATCCTTTCTGCATACTTCCATCTTTATAACCCATCAGCCAACCATCTTCCTAAAAATTGAAATAAAAATCTCATGTAAAATACATTTACTATTTTTCTCCACTCCAATGCATATACATACGGAACATGCTGGAAAATTTCTAGATATAGGTGTTTGAGCTTGTGCTGGCATCTCGGCCCCAAGATCAAACATACATAAAAGGATAAACTTCACAACTATTAATGGTATATTAAAAATAAAAAGAATATACAGTAATACCTCAGCTTGCAAATTTTTCGGCTATCAAAGACAGTTTTTGGAATTTTTCGGCCTCTGCTAATGGTTATTTTTGTTGATATGGATCCATGTGCTAACATAAAACAGCCGCGTTGTGACCTGAATTTTAGCACCAATCATCATCATAATTACTCTGTCACTTGAGACAGATAGTTATTATGTAGTATGATATACTAGATTCATGTCCATCTCAGAATCTTTTTCCAGAAGTACCACCACTTCTGTTCAAGTTTTTGAACCATTTCATATAAAATTAAAGGTTCAGCATTGGAAAAAAAAGAGAAAGAAAAGAAGCATATGTTTCCAGGGCATATGCTTCTTTTCTTTCTCTTTTTTTTCCAATGCTGAATCTTTCATTTTACATTTTAAATTAAGAGCATATGTTTTTAGTGTGTAAATATCTGTTACAAGACGGAGTAAGGGTGCAAGGATCGCCTCAGTTCAGTCATGATCGATCACGTGATAGGAACTTGGATCCTCATGATGAGAGTCCAGCATGCAGCTTTCAATTACTCATATTATATCTAGAACTGGGCATTTCGTATGAGACAGTAACAAGTTTATGGTGAGAGTAAATGAGATGAGTGGGAATACAACATGCAGCAGAATAATTAATCTTGGGTGATCGCTATAAGAGACAGCTCCACTGGATCAAATGTTATCGATATTTAAATCAGATTGCCACCCACCTGAATGAGGAATAGACTGTCTGTATATAGACAATGCAATGCACACTTCACCGTATGAAATTGAGGAGCCGCAAACTCATAAGGGTGACTTCACTGAAAACAAGTCATTGCATTGAGCATTTTTCTAAGTAAGAGTAATGAACTTATAATGGGAATTTCTAGGAGCTATAGTGACAGACAAACACAGTGAACAGACTATCTGCAATTAAGAGTAAATAACAAAATGAATAGTGCTGAAAATATGGTGGAGCCTGCTTGAAACTATGATACAACATGCCAGATTGAAATCGAACAAATTCACTGTGATTTGATTATGGCATAATGCAGAGGCGTCTTAACACATATACACTGCTCAAAACAATTAGGGGAGCAAGCAAAAAAGTGAAGAAAACCGTGCGAGACAGCCACGTATTGGCATACAATGCATAGTACACGCGTATCAATGCGCAATACAGAAAAAAGACGTAAAAAAATTTGGAATTAAGCTTTAATTCTTTGAAAATATGGAAAAAACATGAAAAGATGATTTAGGGCAACAATTTGGTACATGTAAACGATAAAAAAAAGTACTGTTTAGACATGATGCATGAGTTTTAATAGGGCGTGTGGTCTCCTCGAACAGCTAAGACTGCTGCACACCTGTTTGCCATGGATGCGATGAGGTTATCGATCAGACTTTGGGGAATACTGTTCCACTCCTCAAGAAGTGCAATCTGCAAGTCTCGGACAGTAACAGGCAGCCTTGGTCGCGCAGCAATGCGTCGTCAGGATTCAGGTCAGGAGAGCACGCTGGCCATTCCATACGCTGTATTGTTTCAGCTTCAAGCATGTTCTCCACCAGACGAGCTCTATGCGGTCGGGCATTATCAACCTGGAAAACAAAGGAATCTCCAATGGCTCCAGCGTAAGGGATGACATGAGGTCGCAGTATCTCGTCTGCATACCTTCGGGCCGTCAAAGTGCCATTCCGAATGATATGCAGTTCCGTACGTCCGCCTATGCTGATTCCACCCCATACCATCCAACCAGTTCGTCTGTATTGTGACCTGACGAACGAATGCGGGGTTATTTCGAGTGCCCCTGTCCCTCCATACCAGAACACGTCGGGTGTCACACTCCAGACTGAATCGGAAATCGTCTGTAAACAGCACTTGGCTCCAGTCATGTTGCTCCCAATCTCGATGTTCAGCAGCCCATCTTCTTCGGGCCGCACGGTGGCGTGGGGTCAACGGAATGCAGGCCATTGGCCTACGTGCATAGAGCCCTCCCTCATGAAGCCGATTACATGCTGTTTGGCTGGACACCCTTCGTCCTGTTGCCAAGAGCTACCGTCTTTGCAGCTGCATAGCATTCTCTGTTCTGTTTCGACGGGCTGTTAACTGTACATACCGGTCATCAGTTGCTGTAGTGGCGCGTGACTGACCATGCCCTGGTCGACGTCTAACATTTCCTGTTTCTTGGAATCGATTCCACAGCCTTGCAACAACACTTCTGGCGACTCCAACAGCGTCCGCGACACTACGTTGTGTTTGCCCGGATTCCAGTCTGCCTATAACACGCCATGCCATGGGTTCCGGTAAATCACGTTGTTGAGACATCCTCAAGTCACCTTGTCTCAAAAAAAAATACTGCGCAATCGAATTTCACAGTTACGGCAGTAAAACAGACGTTTCTGCAACATTCCGATTTCTGCCCTTATCTCCTTTTTCTGGTTTTTGACGTCATGAACTTTGATTTGCATATGAAGTTTTCTTCTTCCGTTTCCTGCTAGGCTTTAAATTATGGATGATTCATTTTATGTTACTTATCGGTATACATCTTTGCGTAATTTTGTTAAAACCATGTGCTCCCCTAATTGTTTTGAGCAGTGTACTTGACTCGAGAAGAAATAACTATGGAATTTTTTTGCCCAATGGTCAAATAAAGTTGTTCTAAGAAAAAAAGCCTCTGATATTTCGCTCCCATACATTTTATCACATTGAAAACATTTGCTTTGATTGATTTGAAAAAGACGATTAGTATAAATGTAAGTTTTTGAAATTCTTTGGAAAATAAATAATTTTCCCATCACTTTGTAGATGGGAAATGTATGAAGAACGTACTTTATGAACCCAGGGTCTAGACTAGGGGTCTTCAACCCGTGGCCCGCCATCGCCATTTTGGTGGCCCGCCAAAACATTTGGATCGATTGACGCAACGTTCAAAAATAAGGTAAAATGCAGATTTCAACCAAAAAAAAGTGACCCAGCTTCATGTAGACTTATAACAAGGGCAGACTGATCAGTGTACAGTATTTAGCTTTTTAATAAAGCCTTTAATGCAAAAGAAACCACACCATACACTTCTTCACCATAAATAACTTTGAGTACATCCTATCCACCTTGAGTGGGAGAAAGCAGAAATGAACCGAATTTCCATGGTATCATATTTCTCGGGTGCATGGTTGGGAAAGGAGCAGATGAATGTTCTTGATTGGTTGGAAGAAGGATTTGTACAATATTGGTGCAATGAATGAATGAATACCAGAACTTTACCACTGGACTTATGCCGTTGCCGAGATCTCTTCTAGCCCAGCTTCGTGGCAGAGTCTGGAACACTTTATTTTGTGTCAAAAAAAACAAAAAAAAATAAAACATACAAACTTTTACAACATATTTTCCTCAAACAATTGGGTACTGTCGCGATTAACAAATTTTGTGGTGATTACAGACGAGATGGAATTAAGAGTTGGAGAAGTTTCGGGGTTTAGTTAAGATGAATGTACATATATTAGGATGGAGGTATGTTTTAAAAGCAATTGAGCCCCCCCCCCCTCCCCCATGCCATCTCATCTGTTATCTTACACTTGCCATACTATATACACAGGATACAAAAAGAAAAAGAAATGAGAATCTTATTGTGAAATAAGAAAAAAAATATATATATATATATATATATATATATATCCATCGGAGCGAGTCATCTAGCTTAACACCTTATTGGTGAGCAGATGGGTTTGATAACACAATATTGGTACAGTTAATTTACTTGTGTTTTTGGTCTTTGAAGTCTTTTAGTTTTTAAACGAGTGCATGATGGCGAACCGTGATAGCAAAAAAAAAAAAGTTGAAGAAAAAGTGAAATTTTTTCAGGAAAAGTGGTCATCCCTTTATTTTTTCGTCAAACACAAGGCTAAAGCAGTTTGTCTCGTTTGCAATGAGAGCGTAGCCATGATGAAAGAATACATTATTAAGAGACATTACGATACCAAGCATAGTGAAAAATACTGTGGATTGAAAGGACATTTCCGAAGTGAAAAATTTGATGAACTGAAATCGCAACTGAACTGTCAACAGTCACTATTCTTCAGAAGAAATGAACTGTCTGAAAATTGTGTTCGTGTTAGTTATATAACAGCAATAAAAATTGCGAGACGTGGGAATCCCTTCGTTGGTGGAGAATTCGTTAAAGAATGTCTTCAGTCTGCAGTTGATGTGCTTTTCCCATCACAGGCTCAAGCTGTTTCAAACATTGTTTGTCTGGTGTGACAGTAGCAAGACGCGTGGAGGATCTGTCAGCAGATGTATTCAAGACCTTCTAATCCAAATGTGGGGAATTTTTGTTTTACTCAGTAGCTATGGATTAATCGATGGATGCAACAGATACCACACAAGCAGCCATTTTCATTCGTGGTATTGACAAAAACTTCAAAATTGTTGAGGAGTTAGCTAATGTCGTTGCACTTAAGGATACCAAACGAAGTTTTGACTTATATTCAAGTTTGGCAAAAACATTGGCCAAATATGAGTTGGACTTAGGGAACATATCTGCCATAACTACAGATGGCACTCACTGTATGACCGATCAGAAGAGACAGGGGTAATCACATTGTCAGATGACGAAAAATTAATGCTTCAGCGCCTGTTTTCCTTGAAGTAGGAAATTGATGAATTCATGAAACCCAAAGGAAAACTTATTGGAGAGTTTCAAGATTAAAAAGTGGGTGAGAGATTGCGCATTTCTTGTTGATGTTACTGGTCATCTGAATGATCTAAACTACCATTTACTGGGAAAAGACCTACTTGTCCATAATCTTTATGACAACGCAAAAGCGTTCAAAACTAAATTAGTCCTTTGGGAACGTCAATTGCAAAACAAAAACTGCATACATTTTTCTAAATTATTGAAGTTGGTAAGTACTTCTGCAACTTGGAAACTGGACGATTATGTACAGTGCATTTCAAATCTGAGAATGGAATTTTGGAAGCAGATTTTCCAACTTCCGAGAGAACGAAATTACTATGAAAATGTTTTTCTCACCATTCTCAGTCGATATCGAAAGTGTTCTACCAGAGCTACTATTAGAATTTTCAGATTTGCAATGTGACTCTGCAGTTAAATGCAAGTTTTTTGAAATTCCTTCATTAATTGATTTTTATTCTAAGTATATGTGTCCTAAGAAAAGTATCCAGAAATATGCAAACATGCATTGTTCACGTCTTCTATATTTGGCAGTATATGTGAACAGTTGTTTAGTCGAATGAATTATACAAAATCAAAAACTAGAACATGTCCCTGACTGATCGCATTTGGAGGATACTTTCCGAATAGCGACAACCAAATTTACCGAAAATTGAAGTTTTAGTCAAGCAAAAACAACGTCAAGTTTCACATAAATTTAAAAATTAAAAGATACTAACCCCGGCCCTGCGAACATAGTTCGCCATACGGGGTTCCCCAAAGGGAGCATTTATTTTCTCCACAAAAAAAATCAACTTTACATCTTACTCCAGGGAGCAACGATTAATTTAGAAATTACATCCACTCGCATTCGTAATGTAAGTAACAAAAGACTTTTTTTGATTTGGTGCATAATTAATTCAGCATATACATGTATAAACAAAAATCATCCATTTTCATTCTGTTTCATACAATATAAAAATACCTAAAATAATTGTTCTTACTCCAATTCAGCTTAATTTTTTAAAAACGAAAATGCTACGTAATGGAATCACAAAATATGTAGCGTGCGTCGCATTTTAATTTGTCGTATCTGAGCGTACGTAGGATCAACCTTTGGCAGGGGTGCAACAAACTGAGATTGATTGGAGGCACAAGAAATCTCTGAGAAAAATTTAGATTTAACAACTTTCGAAAGTATTTCAAGTAACAGAAATGTATTAATGTAAAAGCCATTTTTGACACTATAATTTGAAATGTTTTTAAATCATTCAAAAAATTGATATTTGTTAAAATTAATTGAATGTTTAATTTTTTAAAATATTTTGAAATATATTTAGTTTGTGACATATCTGGGGGAGCCCCCCTACGCCATTAATGAGTGGCCCGCAGAACGTGACAAATTTTTTTTGTGGCCCTCGAGCGCAAAACATTGAAGACCCCTAATCTAGACATTCTAGGAGCTTAGCTTTTTTATCTGCATGTTTGAGACATAGAAACACAAATAGGACAACATTGACTTGAAGCTTGCCAGTAGTGGTGAATATTTAGCTTTGCCATGCCCCCCCCCCCCCAGGACAACATAATCATGATACAATATTTAAAAAAAAGTCTCAAAATCTTATTTTTTCATTTTTATCATCTTATTTTTTAATTCAAAGTTCATTAAATACAGCACCTTATAGGCACTGAACCTAGAGGGCTCAGGCCACCAAGTCCCTTAACTCTTTAACTACCAGAGGGGTGAAAATCTATGGACCATAGAATTTCAGAGAACTTCTTCGAGACAAATTTCTTACCCCCATATTTATTTCTCCTATTCTTCTACTACACATTGTAGAACCTTTCTCGACAATGACCGGATTACTGGTAGAAAGCAAAGTATTTCAACACCCTCTTCTCTGACCAAACAAAGCAACAGAGTATGGAAAGAAGATTCATATGTCTTAACACAGTAAATTCCCTGTGATGCCAAGTTTTGGCTACTTATGCTATTTGCCATCACCAACTTCGCCATCAACAACATTTTGTGACAGCAGAAATTGGATTAAACTTAATAATCGATAAAGTTTTATGAATCTGAGTGTACAAAATACTTTAGAAAGAAGATCTCTACAAAATATTCTTCGACCTACTCTTTTTTTAAACAGAATATGTATCAAGACAAGATGGCGAAAATGAGAGAAATTGTAAAGCTTAAAAATAATCCCTAAACTAATCACTTTCAGAATAGTGTGGACATTATCTATTCAAGAAGATTGCAGATAACTAGTAGCATGTCTGTTAGTAGAAGACAGAGTTTAGACTATAAAACATCCCACAAATATTTTATCCTTATTTATCGCACAATGGAACTCAATACCAGACGCATTGGTGGTAAAAAAAAAGTGCCCTGGGAAATACACGAGAATGAAGGAAGATTTTCTCTAATTCAACACCTTTGCATTTCTCAACAAAGTACTAATAAAGATGTTTAAATTACATGCCACTTGGGGTCGGCTAACTTTTCAGTCCAAGGAGCCCCAAACTGTCCTTCACAATAACTCAAAACTTATTCAGGAGCCAAAAAGTTCTTTTTCTTTTTTTTACAAATAAACTACACTGTATTATTCTTTTTTTAGATTTACTAAAGAGCCACGTGTACATACCCACAGAGCCGTAGTTCTCCACCCCAATCTATGAATCAATAAAAAATAATCCTCTTTTTTGAAAAGAATTTCAAATGCTGTGTTTTCAGATAAGTAAGAACCTCCCAAATTCCAATCGCAGTAGGAAATCATTCAAATCACGTTGAAGCCAAATCTTTCTATTTTCAAGAAGTCTTTCTTTTGCAAAGTCCTGCTCAGGGGCGAATATTCTCCTCGATCCAGCCCCACTGGTTTTGATACAAACAGAATGAGAGCTAAAAATGAAAAAAAGATATCCAAACACGCCACAAAGCAACAGGGTAACAAACAGCACACCTATGTGAGAGCCACAACCCAAATTCTGCTATTGTTATAAGCATATATGTATTTGGATAGTATAGGTCAGGCTAATTTTTCTTGGAACTCACCTGTATAAAAGCCCTTACTTATCTTCTCATACATCTATCGCCCACTTTGTGATAGTGAATTCTTCAAGCATCTCAACCTCTCTGTTAAGTGGATCAGAGGCTGAAAATGTTGGAGACAAGGAGTGGTGTTTATCAAAATCTATTGTAGTTTTCTTATCACTAATTTTAAGCCAGCAGGGCAGTGTTTCTCAAAGTGGACGTTGTGGCTGCTAGGGGTGTTGCCAACCTTTTGTGAGGGGCGTCACGATGAGCTGGAAATACAGATGTGTATGTGTGTGCATATTTATGCTTTGAAGTGGTTCTTTTATGGATGTACAATATCTATACTAAACTATTTTGAGAGCCACAGATGAACTATGAACAGGGCAAGGGAGGCACGAGCATGACCCCCACAAGGGTAGAGCTGACAGGGCACCAGCCTTGGCGTCCGGGATGATTCTTAATTTTTTTTTTCACGCATAAATTCATCATAAGAAGGCCTGTGAATTTCTTGGTGTGCCTATGTTTTGCTAGAAAAACACAAACAGCTAGAAAAAATATGGAAAGATCGAACTTCGGTAATCTTAGTTTTAGAAATCATTTGAAATTGTACGTAAGTTAATTAACAATAACGACAGTGATGCGCAAATACAATAATATTTAGTTGTCTTTTTTGACATTGATTCCTTCAAAATCTAATGGGTCTGATGTACAGTACATCTGAATTTAGACATTCATTAAGTGTTTCATAAAAGAATGTCTGAAAATAAAATTTTTTTAATTTTTTAATTACAAAAAAAATTAAGATTTTCTGATGTATTAAAATTAATGTTCTTTTTTTCTATTGTACTAAGAAATTCTTCGATTACTAATCAAACCTATAGCTAGATAACAGATCTTTTTACTAGTTTCAAACAAAACGAAATAAACTTTCAACAAAAATCAGAATGTTGGCGAAATTTCAAAAAATAGTAACCACACGATTTTCTAAAAGCTTATCTGAGGTATTGTCATTGTCAATAGTCATTCTTTCAAAGTATAAATGTAGTTGTACAATAATCCTCTTTCTTCGACAAGAACCCAGCGCAGAAGCCGTCAACAACCTGTCACTGCGTCCCGCCCACGGAATAAAAAAGTGTGAAATGCCTATCCCCCCTACTTCAGTCGGCTCGGCCAGATTGGCCGGATATACACTATCTACCAATAAGTATTTGGACACCTATGCAAATGACGATATCTGCGGTCCTGAGATACGTCACGCCCTCTGCCGGTATATATAGTGTAGGAAACAACATCGGCATTAGTCGCATGCAAGATGCCGCACAGTTCGGAGCTCTCTGATTTCGAGAAAGGTATAATTATTGGGTATCACAAAAATGACCGATCCTTAAGGGACATATCTAGCGAGCTGAAGTACCCAAAATCGACAGTGGCCTATGTGATTAAGAAGTGGAAGGTGAGCTGTGATTGTCGGAATTTGCCCGGAGTCGGCAGACCAACAAAACTGAGAGATAGAGACTGCTGTCCAGAGAAATTCAGAAGAACCGCACCCAACCGAGGAGTTTCAACAGGCATTCGGGAGTATTGTTTCAATGATTACCATCTGTAAGGAAGCACATCTGATTGGTTTTCATGGTCGTGCTGCTGCCCATAAGCCTTTGATCACAAAGTCCAACCACGTTGCTCGGTTAATGTGGTGCAAAGCACATTGAAATTGGACCGTAGATCAGTGGAAACTGGTTCTTTGGAGCAACGAATCAAGGTTCACCCTCTACCGTTTGGATAGCAGGGTCTGGGTCTGGCGTCTGCCTGGAGAACGTCTCCTGCCAGAATGCATTGTGCCAACAGTCAAGTTCGGCGGAGGTGGAATTATGGTCTGGGGGTGTTTCTTCTGGTATGGACTAAGACCCTTGGTCCCCATTCATGGTAAGCTCAACGCCGATGCCTACTGCACTATTTTGGATGACAATGTGCTTCCTACGTTGTGGCAGTTTTACAGGGTGGACCCCTGTTACTTCCAGGACGACAATGCCAGCTGTCATACTGCGAGGTTAACCAAGGCTTGGTATGGTGCCAATGGGGTTCATCGAATGGACTGGCCTGCCCAGACCTGAACCCTATCGAGAACCTCTGGGATGAGTTGGATCGCCGAATTAAGGGGTGCCATACCCGTCCAAAATCGGTGAAGGAACTGACGTGTCTTTTCCAAGCCGAGTGGAAGAAAATACCACTAGCCGTCACACAAGGACTTGTGGAAAGTATGCCCCGGAGGGTTCACGCTGTAATTGCCTCTCGTGGAGGCTCTACCAACTATTGATTTTGAATAAAGTTAGTTTTTCTTTTCTATCACAGGTGTCCAAATACTTATTGGTAGATAGTGTAGTAGGGAAAGAGTTAATAATTCATGAATATGCAATGAAACCCCAACCTGCATATACCCTTGGGGGCTGTGTATACAGACGTCTTGCAACCCTAGACCTCTCCATCCCCATTTTCTTCATATCAGAGCTTCTACAGGACCTGCGATAAAATATCCTTTCCGAAACAAGTTCCACGCTTAGAGAAGGTAGAGGCTTCTGTACCTCCTCTAAGGTTCTGCAAGCTAAGCAAATGACGCTGGGTCCAGACCCACCATGCTGAGAGAGAGAACCACTCAAAAACTTATTTTTAGCACACAGCACTAGGCGATTTTGAGAGAAAAAATGTTTTTGCACATTTGGACAAAGAGTAGATCAGCGGGTTTAGACCTGGCTTTACAGATTACCTTCAGTGCACAGACAAGACAGATTGGTTCAGATTTGTTCTTCTCTCAAACTTTTTCACATGGCTATACGAATTCATCGTTATAGTAAAGATCCATGCAATTTTAAAAAAATACGTAAAATACCACAAGAAACAATGTTTTTTAAGACTGATTTCCGTAGTATAGAATGCATCTCCCGCAGCTTCATAGTTTATTGCGGCCATCCGTAAAAACCACGGACGATTCGTAGCAGTTGGCAACTCTGCAAATGGATCATCTACAAACTCTAATGGGTTGTGTCCATAGGTGCAAATTTATTATAAATTATAATATATTTATAAATTATACAGCTGACTGGAATTACTTTAATGACGCAAACATATACAAATATACACAACATGACACAAACATATACAAATATACACAACATGACACAAACATATACAAATATACACAACATGACAGATACATGGAAAACAGGTACTATCATAACGATGTGGCGCGAACTGACTAAACGCCCATAGCAGTGATAAAATAAAATAGCATAGAAGTGCCATCTACATATCAGACATAAACTTCACCACATATACATGACATCTCCTTCCTTTCTTAGCATTACAAATGTCACATAACCGAAGTCGGCCTGAAGGTTTTCTTTTTCTGGTGGATATACAAAGAACGCAATGGGTGAGTAGTGTCAGCTTAACACATGATGGTACACCCCATCAGTCTCATCCATCTTGTTCCCAGCCATGTATGGCCGTTCCTCCACTCCAGGTTGGCTGTCAATACTAGTGTGAGAACTTGAAAAACAAAACTGATCATTATTATTATGAGTAGCAATAGACTTTTCTTTCATTCAAACTGATCAAAACTCAGGTCTATCGCCATCTATGGGCAATTTATTACCTAGTGAGTTCTGCCAGAAGTGTAACTGTGTGTGTATCTAACAGTCTGAGTGCGTATGTAGTGTTGTGTTTGATTTTTCAGTGCTGCCATCTATATTTCAGAAGTGAAGTGAGTAATGTGTTATGATTGAATTACATTTGTACTGTTTGTAGGTCTGTTAAGAGAATTTTTTAAAGGGGAGATCGGCTCACATTAGCGCCGTCACTATGACCACTTAACCAGCAGCGGTAGCAATAGACAGGTCTCCCAAAAAGGCAACAAGAGGCAGCACATCTGGAATATTCTCTAGTTCGTCCTCTTGTGACAGCTTCTCCACATTTCCAGATTTGGTCAACATGGTGTCTCCAGATTTCAAGTCCCACTTGCATGCTGTATGACTGGAACTGTACTGAACAGAGATGGTACCCTAACTTCCATTTTTCAACACCACAATAGTTCCTAACACAGCAAATTTTTCTCCCGCTTAAAGGGTAAGTCCAATCTGGTGCGAATCTCTATTTTCCAAAACAACATACTTTGCTTTTCACCAGTTAATGAGTGTGGTGTAATTCTGTACATCTGTAAGAATTGTTACAATCTGCTATGAAGATCCAATTCTGTACGTAAGGTCGATTTTATTGAATGGCTTGATCATTCTTTCAGCTTGACCTGGGCCGGATTTAGAAATGTTGAGACTCAGTGCAAAAAAATATTTGCGCCCCCTACAAAAAAATTTTATGTAGTCTCTCCCTGATTTATAAACTTTTTGAGTTAAGAACATAAATCTTGAAGGGGAAAATATTGTTCAGAAAGAATTAATTTTACTACATTCATTTGTTTATTATTTCAGGAACGCATTGACAGTTGGGGTCATAATCAATAGAGCCCGGAAGTTTAGGTACTAAAAATGATCAAAATAGGCAGGCAAAAGGGCACTAAAAGTACCTAAAATAGGCATTTATAATTTGTGGAAGCAAGGAAATATAACTACAAACTAAGGTATTAAGGGTCAAAAAACTAGCTGAAAAATTGGTTTGCACTTAATCCGCATACTGCTTCAATTAAAGTTTATAATAACTGCATTATTATCCAGGTTAAACTGGTTTCAAGCCCAAAATAAAGTATTTGAGGTCGGTCGGGTCAATTCCAGGACTATCGTTACCAAACCTGGAGACCGTAAAGGAAATTATCTGTGGGACTCCTTCGAGATGGGAATAATTCTTATTCATTCAATGTATTATTTGAAAAACCACTACAGTTGAAACATAGCTACCTTGTTTTATTGATGTAAAAAAAATTGACTTGTTTTTATATTACCACATATGTGGGACTCCTTCAAGCATGGGGCCCTGCGTGGCTGCATCTGCACACCCCTAAAGTGACTCTAGTTAATTTAATCGAATATCAAAAAAATAAATGTATGTAAAATAAATAGCCATGGTTGTTTGCAGTGCATTTTATGGTGTAAAAAAAAAATCAAACAACGTGGAGGCCCCCAGAGCTTTATCTTCTCCTACCTCACCCTGTGCGAGTCGTGATGTCAACTGATGACCTCTTGGGACAGTCAACAGCATGGCCCCCCACATGGGGGCTGACAGGGCCCCAGCTCTGGGACCCGGAAGTCAAGTGGGGCATGCATAAAATATGCATAAGTGAGAGAAGCATATAATGAATAGCATTATATTATATCTTTGACCAGGAGTGTGAAGAAAACCCTCTTATAACCGAGAGAAAAGTGAGAGGGTGTATTGGTAAGAGATCACTGTACCTAGCTCAAATTGTTTGAAGGATTGTTCTATAAATATTGAAATTACTCCGAAAGGAAAAATATTGATTTTTCTAGTTAAGTAAATTTTTCTAAATTTTTTTTTATAAAATTTCATTATTTCCAACAATATTGCAGAATAGTATGAGTATACTTGCTTGATGAGCTTCAAAGAAACTGATAAGATGTGGTAGATATCTTATCTGAGAGAAACTAAGGATAAATTTGACACTGTGTATATTCATAATAAAACTAAGTGAAATCTTGATATAACGATATTCTGTGGATGAAGAAAAATATATCATAGTAGAGCTGTTATCATTAAATTGAAAGACTTTGACATTGAATACTGACCACCAGGGCCACAACTAGATGCTTGATCATCTGAGGCAAACACACATTTTATCACCCCAATTTAATGTTCAACGAGAGGTTAAAAGGTGAGATTTGCACCCACTTATAGCCCTATGACCATGGACCACCAGAAACTTCCATACTATAAAATGATTTACTGCACAGCCCTTTTGTGTACTACACAGAAAGTAGCTTCGTGGCAACTTAATAAACACTTTCGAAAGGTAGATAGCGCAAAATACCAATACTTATCAAACACGATCGAAAGAACAAAAACTGTAGAAGAATTAAAAAATATATAGCAGGGGAATTTCGAGCAAAATATTAAAAAATATATCTTTGTATACTGGTTTCAAATTTTATAAAACAATATCGTTATAGAGGGCATTTATTGTAATGAAGGATATCGCTGTATCGATAGTTGAACATTATACTTGACAATTCAAAAAAAGATTTACAAAATATCATTGTAAATGTATTTATCATCGAGTATCGTTGTAGCGAGGTTTTACTGTATATACGAACTCTGTAGCGTACGTAGGATTTTATCATCAGGGGACCATAGGCGTAATAGACTTCGAAGTCTGGGGGGGGGTGGAGGCCTGATGATACTGTCAATTCATATATACATACATTAGATCAGTCGACTCTACCTTTGATGCTAGGGGAGCAATGACCTCCCCCATATCTCCGCCCATGGGGGGAGAACATTCACTCAGCATTTTTTCCTTTTCGAACGAGGTTTCGTTTTTTTTACTGCAAAAATAAACCATAACTCAGCTCCAGGGGGGGGGGGGGCTGATGGGGATGAACATTTTTTGGAGGGTGAGGGGGCCTGGGGGCCCAGCACTAACATGTGGGGGCCATGGTCGTCAATCAGATGTATATACACAACGCAGTCCAATGCCTCAGCGAGACATATAATGTGAAACGTGTGGAGAAACAAATTTCCAATTTTCTTCTGCTTTTCTGATATGGGCTGCGTTCATCTGAAACAAAGTCATTCATGTCTATTACCATCTGGTCAAAGCAATGTTAATGCATGGCAACACCAAAAAAATTCTCTATTTTTCAGATCAATTATTTGCATTAAAATGGGGAATGCTTTCTGATTAAAATTAAAACTGAGAGTTGGAAAATTTTTTAAATAATCATTTCTTTTGTTCTCAATGCTCTAAATATCCAAGTTTGCATATTCTGGCCTCTGAAATGCACCAATAAATTTGAAGCTGTGTAAAAAAATAGGTATTTATGGCAGAAAAAGTTTTTTTATGACAGATTTATTATGACTTTGTTTTCACTCTCAGAAATTTTTACACACAGTAATAATTTTGAAGGGAAAGCCATGTGAATAAATAAGAGCATGCAGGTTAATATAATACTTTTCAATGTTGAAATGCTCTATTTAACTCTTTGCTATTCAATGCTTAATTCATCTCCACACACCTCCTTTCTTGCACTTCCAAAAAGTGTCACCTATCTATACAAATACAAATGCAACGCCACAACAGGCAAAATGCACAACGAGGTGGCTGATAAAAAGATGCCCATAAAAATATGGATGTCATATGTTTCAAAAATACAGCAACCCAATTAAAAATGCAATTAACACAAATTATAAACAATATATACACATGATAAAATATTATGCAATGCCCATAAAGAATACTTATGGTTGTCTTATTCTAAGAATGGATAGCTTCTCGATTTACCCCAACATGTTTATCGTATTTCTTTTTAAACGTGTCAATTGTGTTACAATTTACTACCTCCGGGGGTAAGCTATTCCATTTATTAACAGCCCTATTAGAGAAAAATTCCCTACGACACCATAACCTTGCATTGTCCCTCACCAATCGATACTGGTGTCCCCTTGTAAAAGCAGTCGATTGGCGGTGTACTAAAAGTTCATGGTCCATCCTATCCATCCCATTGAAAATTTTGAACACTTCGATCATATCTCCTCGACACCTGCGTTCATCCAATGTAAACATATTCAAAAAATGAAGTCTCTCTTCATAACTCAAGCCCTGTGTGCCAATAAGGACACGCGTAGCTCTTCTCTGCACCCCTTCAACCAAGTCTATGTCCCTCTGTAGGTATGGTCTCCAAAACTTTACAGCATACTCCAGTCCAGGACGAACTAAGCCTCGAAAAAACGGAAGAATGACTTTAGGAGAACGCGAAGAGACCTTTTTGAAAATGAGACCAAGCATTCTATTCGCTTTTTTGACAACCGCTGAACAATGTTCAGAAAACTTAAGTCGCTCGTCAATGAGAATTCCCAAATCGGTGACTCTAGTTGCATCCGGGATAGTGACACCATTCAACTCGTAAGAGAACCGTGGGTTGTTCGAACCAAAATGAGCGACCATGCACTTATCTACGCTAAACGTCATGCTCCATTCATTTGCCCATGCTGCAATCTTGTTTAAGTTGGTCTGGAGCAACTCCCTATCGCTTTCATTCCCGATTACCCCCATTAGCTTCACATCATCTGCGAATTTGCTAGTAATTCCATCGATACCCTGATCGAGTTTGTCGATAAAAAGTGAAAAAAGTATGGGGCCAAGGACACTTCCCTGAGGAACTCCACTTGTGACGTCTGTCCAACCAGAGAATTCCCTGTTCACCATAACTCGTTGCGACCTATCTCTTAACCACGATTCTATCCAATTCAGCAAGTTGCCCCCAATTCCAATCTCGTGTAAACGCTTCAAGAGTTTGCCATGTTGGACCCGATCGAATGCCTTCTGGAAATCAAGGTAAACAACGTCGACATTTTTGCTCTTACCCAAAGCCTTAGTCACGTAATCATAGAAACAAAGGAGGTTAGTTACACATGACTTCCCGTTCCTGAACCCATGCTGATTATCCGACAATACATTATTCTCGTCTATCCACTTCACAAACTGCCTTTTGATGATAATTTCCAAAATTTTCAAGAGGAAGCTCGTCAAACTCACTGGACGATAATTAGACACCACTTCTCTACTACCCTTCTTAAATATCGGAACAACGTTAAAAGAGAGACGTTGGAGAAGATGGTTTCTGAAAAAAAATTAGGTTCTTTCTCTTTTTTGTTAGAGATCTTTATACTCTTTATCAACATTTTTCAGAATGACTTTTCTTTCATTAATCTATTCTCCCAGCATTAATTTGGATTACTTGTTCATCTTCCGACAAATGCCTCTTTCAGCTAACACCATAATAGAAGAATCTCTTGTGTGGTGCTGTTTGTCTCCGGAATGTTCTGACTGCTCATTTTTGTATACTTATATACAAGGGCGTCGGAAGTGTTTCGAAACTGTGGGTGCTCGTCTTTAGTTTTGTATCGGAAATTTTAATTTCTGGATCAATTCTGGGGGTGCTTGAGCACCCTCAGCACCCCCGGCTCCGACGCCACTGCTTATATATATGTTCTCTATACCAGGATAAAGTTTCTCACAGAATTCTTGATAGTTACAAGGCTGGTTAGCGGAGCCCTTGATGATAATGAGGCTGTTCTACCGAACTCAAACAAATTTTTGTATTTTTAATCCAAAAAAAAGTGTGTCCCTACTGCTGCCCCATCATAGCCTCAGGGCAAAATGAAAGAGCCCAGGTGGTACCTCTTAATTTACATATTTATTGTCATAAATCATTGTGCGAGATCTTATCGTGGAAGCTCCTATTGAACTGAGTTCCCTGCATCGCCCCCACAGGAGTGGGTCTTGGCAGGGCTCCTGTTGGGGAGGGGGAGCTCAAGATAATTCGCATCAGATGCGATTGTTTTTGTTTTTCACACTACAAATTCATATTGGGGACATCAAAGATCTCAGCCTATGGTCCTACTGCAGAATGTGGGGCCTGTGGGTCTCCATGCCGTTGCCTGGTTGAACTCATTGTTGAGATTCACAAAGTTGGAGACCTGTCAGCCTATTGGGAGGAATATCCACAAATCGAGAGCTTTGATTATAACCATCAGAAAAAAAACAACCACACAAGAACTCTGACATATGGCTTTACTGAAATAATCATGATGCAGAGATGCCACTGAACTTTCGGGACCCAGGTTATTTGAAAAATCTGGGTCCTTTTTGAAAGTGGGTCCCTTTCAAAAAAAAATTTATCTTCAAAAAAATTATGCCCCCCCCACCCCCATAATTCACTGGTATCTCTATGAATTTTCTTCCAGTATGCCCCAGGTTTTTGATCACCCGCTTATATTTCTTTGTTGAGACTGAGCTGTGGGTCATGTTCCGGGTAAGAGAAGAAGGTATCTGTGAATCAAGTATAAAATTCATTTCTAAAAACATGTTCTATCCAAAGGTTCATTTACTTTCATTGTCTACTAGTAGGAAAAAGAAGCTCATTAGCACTGAGAATTTAATGTATGGAATTCCGAACACGTAATAAATCTAAAACAAATATACAGTTGACCCCGCTTATAACATTTCTCCCATTTAGAATGTATGAACTTATTTTCGTGGTCCTAACAATAAGTAATTCTCATTGAGATTTCCTGTTTAAAGTGTTTTCCTATTTATAACGTTTTTATGATGGTTTTTGAAAAACGTTATAAGCAGGGTCCACTTTAATTAACAGTTGAAGGCACACATTTATATATTTACTATTAATCAATGTATAAATTCCCTTCCGATTGATTTTACATTTGATTAAAAATATCTTAGCATTTTCAATATCTTCTGATCAAATTTAAAGCAAATTAGATTCTCTCTCAGACACTTATCTTCTCATTCCCTATTCATACTTTGGTTTCCCTGGTAAAATGATTTTATTTTCCTTCCCCGATGGTCCACCATGCTGATCTGTTGCCATTTAACTGTCACATATTTTAACACCTGAATATGGAAGCTATGTCATATTTGTGTTGGAAAAACTTAACAGTGTGCTTATGTGTGTGTGCCCAGCATTTAGCATGTTTTGTGTCCAGTAGGTGGTGCCATCTATCTAGCGCCGCAACTAGATACTTTCACAAACGGGGCAAGTACACATTTTGGAGGGTGAATTCGGTGCCCCCTATAGGCCAGAGCGCAGGACACTAGGCCCGCCTGCCCTCCCAGTTGCGGCCCCGAATCTATTCTCTAAACTGATAATGCGTGCATTTGAAGTTCAATGTATGCATATTTGTATTGTAGGTCTGTGTGATCGCTGTGGCAACCAGAAGTTTTTTTCAAAGGAATAGCCAACTCAAAATTTGAAATCTTTAGAAAATCACATTTTTAGCCGATTACCATTGCGCAATCTCAAGTTTCAAACACGGATTTTCACCAAAAGGCAAAATTTGGGGGGGGGGTTTATAAGGGGCCTCTTCTTCCCCCCCCCCCAGATCAAAAATTGAAAATATTTTTGTAGAGAATTAAAATATTGGAATAAGATCAGGGCGGCTATATTATAGTACATGGCCTTGGCATCAGCTACTCTGTCGTCTGCATGCTCCGG
The DNA here is from genome assembly GCF_987345545.1 of Pholcus phalangioides. NCBI lineage: Eukaryota > Metazoa > Arthropoda > Arachnida > Araneae > Pholcidae > Pholcus > Pholcus phalangioides. The sequence goes on from NW_028301604.1 coordinate 30,137,166, forward strand.
TTTGAAGGGAAGCGAAAGAAAACACGAGAGAGAGAGTTAAGAGAACATCGGCAAAACGTGCGGCGCACGACACATTTAACTCCTCCAGAAGCAGTGGGCCAATCATGCCCGACGTAAAGAGCTGTCGTGAGGCGTATTGCGCTCTGTAGGAAAAGTCATGCTGCTTTTCTTATCGGTGAATGGACGGCGTGTCACGCTGGGCGAATTACGTTGCGCGCAGCACAGGAAACCTGCTCCTAGGAAACCCCGGCTTTATTCTTCAACAACCCGCGTGTATATCAATACAGTACAGTGTACAAAGTAGTAAAACCAGTTTTTCAAGGTCGCGCGATCATGATACATGGTAAAAAGAAAGGGAAAAAAGTTGGGGAGGTTTTTCTCTCTACTTTTTTCTTCTTAGAACTAGGAAAGAACGGTCCCGAAGGACGCGTGAACAAAATTTTTCCGCGTCCTTTTCCGAAATTCCAGGTATTTGACGCGTTATAACACGTCAATGGCATCTCTGATGATGCTAATCATTGAATCATGGGATGTTCATCTGAGTTGCTGGTGAATATCTCCTGAGTATGAAATCAACCATCTATCCTCAATGATTTAAGTGAGCACTATGACCCCCTACAAGGATAGGAATGGCAGGGCTCTAGCACAGGACCTGGGACAAATCTAATTGTTTTTGTTTTTTTACACTGTATATTCTTTATAGAGGGGGCCTCACCAAAGATCTGTCTTGATTAAGATCACCAAAGATCTCAGTCTTGATCAAGATCACCACAAAGACCACAAACAATGATCAAGAAGTATAATGACTTAATTGGCATACACAAGATCAGCCTTTAGAGGGACACATTCGGTTTGAGGAAGCACAAGGAATCTCTCCCAGAGAAATTCTGAGCTACTAACCTTCAAAAAGCATTTTAAATTAACCAAAATTCATAAAGATAACATACAGTATAAAAGTATTTTCTTTAGATATTTTATTTTTTTACTAAAATATTTGAAAATACATAATTTTAATTTTCGAACGTCTTGGGGAGGGCACGGGTCCCCCATGTTCTCTCCTACGTACTACGCCTATGGTCACAAATGTATAAACTCAAGGCTGTTCCTTCGCTAGAATATTTTGCTGCAACGTGTAAATAAAAAGGTAGGAAAAACTTATCTTTATACTTTATGCGTGTATAGCAGGCCATTTTATAAGAAATTTAAACTGGTTGGGCACTAGAAAAAAAGGCACTCGAAGTGGAGTAAGCTCCAGTGTCTTCGTACAAATGACATAGCAGGCAAAAATTTCAAACTTTGATAAAATAATTATTAATTAAAAATATTAATGAATTATTAATTAATAAAAGTATTAATTATAACTTCCTGCAGAACAGGGAGGACAGCGATGTGCAAACTTAAAAAAAAACAGCAAGAAATCTATCAGAAGTTTGCAGAGCCTGCTGCAATCAAAAATTATAACATGAAAAAACATGCAAGGTAGAAAATTATTACATGTAAAAAATGAAGCAAGGTGAAATTGTATGCAGAACATTGGAGTATAACATTTGCCAAAATAGATACATGAAGGTACGCAAAAAATGCACTAAATAGGCAAAAACAAGAATGTGTGTGGCATGACCAGAGAGGGTTGCGTGGTGCTGGCATTGATTGAAAAAAATATAAAAAACATAAGCGAGGTAGAAAATTATTGCATGTACAAAAGGATGCAAGGTGAAATTGTACAACACATGCAGAAAAATTATAACGTCTTTCAAAAATAGATTCATCTCTTTATAGAAAACAACTAGAAACCGAACAAGCAGAATTAATTTTAATCATTATTTGGATGATCATAAGTCTCGCATTTCCCGGAATATTCCTGTATTTTCACTTGATTTAATAATAGACTACTACTATTACTAGTATACAGGAAATTTCTTTGAAAAAGACAAACAACTAGCAACTAGATGGTTATTTTTCCATCCAATGGCCAAGAAAAGGGTCTGATCTAGTTGGAAAAAGTTGTCAACACTGTTCTAGCTTGAGCAGGCACTAAAGAAACACATGCAAACACTGAAACTTTAGAATGGAAAATAAAAACAAGAAAAATTTCTACTTTTTTTCTGATGTTAAAAAAATGTAGAAGTTGATTTCTATCTATCCTTTTTCAACGATAAGAAAAAATTCAAAAAGAATACAACAAGAGATGAAAAACAAATATTCAATAAAAAAAAAATATATATATGAACAAAAAGTAATTTTCAAGGAAACAGTTATTTTCCGGATATTATGCTGAGGTGAACTCAGAAAAAAAAGTCATCATGCCTCTGCTGGGATACGAAACCAGGCCCTCTTGCATACCGGGCAAGCATGCTACCGTCTACACCACTGGAGACATGACCCTGCCTTCCTTATTTCACGCACTGTGGCGTGAGGCGCTGAAGTAGAGACATTAGTAGCCTCTCTTGTGTAACACATTTGCGAATAATAAATTCTCAACATGAAATTCCCGGTTATAATCTCTCAAATTTCATCTTTTACATAACACAGCTTCGGCTAAAAAGGCGTTGGCATATGATACCCCAGGTCTTAATTGATATTTTTTTTATGGTTTGTTATTACTATATGGCCCTGCTTGAGAGAGACCATTGACTAGCTTCATCACAAAGAGATACTGTCACCGACACATCCTCCAAAGACAGACAAAATGCCATTCTTTCCTTCCCCCCACCCAGTGGCGGATTAAAGTGAGTCGAGGCCCCAGGCGCAAAAGAAAACATTGGGCCCCTTAAATTAGAAAAAAATTGAATTTTGTGTTTTTTCGGGGCCCTTTAGAAGTTGGGGCGCCCGGTGTGCCCGCCGTTAAATCTGCCTCTGCCCCCCCCTCTAATTTTTACAAACATTTGAGATTCAATAGTAACAGAATCACTTTTCAAGTATTGTATACTCACATAGTGGGGTTCAGTATACACAGAAACACTGATAAAACCGTAATACAGTGGAACAACTCGTTAATACAACTCTCATTTATACAGCATTTACTCATTCATTATACACGTTTGGCTTCGGTCGCAGTTTATTCCTATACATATTAACGTTAGTATATTTAATTTATCAGATGCACATCAATTAAACGCTGTTTTCATTTCAACTGGAACCCCGAAACTCGGTAAAAGTTTCATTTCTGTTAATAGGATTCAAATTTTTTTTGTAGGTAGCAAAAGACGTCACTGAAATGAATATTTTTACGAATATTATCGCCAGAAAACCCATAATTTTTAGTATGATTGTAAACGGATACATAAATATTCAGCAAGCTGATGACCCCTTTAAACTGGGCTCTAAAATGGTTTGTTTATTGTAAGTTTTTGAGAACTACAGAAACGCGGCGAGCCATAAACAAAATAATTTACATTTGTCATTGTCGAAAGGCAACTATACTCTAGTTCGTTTCAGGTTAACTTTGCAGTGAAGAGAAAGGTAGAGAGTGTATTCTTTCGCCGCAAAATATAGTTTCCATATATCAGAGGTTTACGATTTACCCTTTATACAGAATACTTCAATTTTTTCTATGATTTTGGAAAAAATATTGAAAAAATATCATTTTGAACTGATGTTTATTCGTTTAAAATTTTTAAATTAGAAAAAATATTGGTTACCATTATCAAAAATCCATCACAATGCCAACAACATTCTGGCGCGATATCCTAGAAATTTTCTCCGCCAATATATCACGTCGTGTTTTTTTTTCGTTACACAATTATATACCATATATATATCTTTTATATCGTTATTTGGTTGGATTTTCCATATAACGATACAATTTTTCTTTCAGTTTTACATGCAGTTATAGGCTTACATAAACACCTTGTGATAAGCTATGTTGAGCTCTCCCTATAAATTTTGTGCTGAGCCCCCAACCCATATTCACGAATATACACAATACCATACACCATTCCTCCTTTTTGGACGACTAGGGATTTCAGCCCCCTCAATATTTTTTTCATGTCAAACTGAATGATCATGGGCAAGGTCATAGAATGCCGTCTTGGGGGCCCCATTGAAAGGTTGCAAAATAAGTATACATATTTACAGGCCCGATTATGCACCTTTTTCTATCCTGAGCCTCACCCGTGGGCTATCAGAGCAGGGGTTTTTATGTTGTTCTCTGAAGTAAATTTTTGTATAATATTATGTATATTTTATATGAATTATATTTTCATGTAAAAATTAAACAATTATTGAATTTTGTCATGACAGAATTCAAAATCATTGTGTCCCCCTTTCCCCGAATGCAAGGGGACATGCTTAAAATTGTTTAAAGTATGTGCGTAATAGATCAAATATGAACACGGAAATTTATTTGAAATCTGTATACTATATACCTATTTGAAATTTTACATGCTATGAGTTGACTGAAACTTGACTAAAACTTCAACACAATGATAATTGGCTGTATAAAAAATATCGCTCTTTGGTCTTGGCACACTATTCTATACAGTGTTAAAATATTTCATCAATAACAATGTAACTCCTTTTGTCACATTCCTTACTCTCTAGGTCACTCATGCTTGCACACTCTATGTTGCTCTTTTTTTTGCCTCACAGCCTAGTTCATTGCTCTTTAAGCCAATCCCATGCTTATACACTCTAACAAACCTGATCCCTCTTCTCTATAGATATCACTTTTTCATTATTTGCATGCTTGCACACTCTCTAGGTTATTCTATTCATCCCTTGCTCACTCATTTAGTTACTCACTGACTTTTTTTTCCTTATTTTCGGAGTCACTCCCATGCTGGCATACTCTCAAGATAAATAATTTTCAGAGTTGTTATTTTTTTTAAATCAATTTATTTGATTTAAATCAGATTTTTTTGGTTTAAATCACAATTTTTTTTTGATTTTATTGATTTTTCAAACAAAATATATAAAATATATATATTACTAAAACATTAGTCATTAATTTATGCTTTCTTTAAAGAATATAAAATTAAAGAAATTTAAACTTACACAAAAGAGTTATAGATATACTGCCCCGAAAATAATGAACCAATACCATGCAACTAATCGCACAAATAATAACAAGATCCAATCACAATATATTTATTCTCAACAAACAATAGTTTAGAATCTATGCTACAACAATAATGGATCATAAAACAACAATTACAATAATTCATTCTAAAGACATCAATAATATAACCATTCCTGTAATTAATTTAAAAATACATGTGAATACATACTGTTCGTGAATTCTGTGTTCGTCAACTAACTGATTTTATATGTTTGGATCTAAATATATGTATATTTTCTTTGTTCAGATTAAAAATATCTAAAAATATAGGCCTATATATGATATTATAAAATATTAACCAATTAGTACTTTAACAAGGCTGTTGCATAATTGAATTAACTCTCTAATTTAACATATATTGACCCACTGGAAGGACTATCAGTCCCTTGGGGTCACAGTGTTTGTATCATCATAATGTTACTTTTCGTGGAGTTTATTGTTTTGTGTTTTTCTCAGTTTAATTGTATGTTTTATGTGTTGTGTTCAGTCCAATAAAAAAAAAAAAAAAAACAATGACTACTTAAAAAATATTTGCAAACTAAAGGTAAAGAATTATATACGTGTGAGATATTTCGGAACATTTTATTAAGAAAAGGGGAAAAAACACTTCTTGAATAGATAGATATCTTACATCAAGTATTAAATAATTTAACCCTGCGTGAATATTATTGTTCATTTGTTTTAGTAGAAACAGTAGTTTGAATGCTTTGTCTACTCTTAATCTGTTTCGCTATTTGGAATGAACTGCACCCTGAAAAAATCCTTCAACACAGGCATCAATGATTTGGCTGTAGTTAGCATGTTTACAGAACGCATATCACTCTCTGTAATTGTATCTTTACCTAAAACATTATAAAAACTATTCCATCACTCAAAATCAGACATTGTATCAACAAACTTAAAGTTAAAAAAAAAAATTTTTATCGGGAAATGGTTCCGAATTTCCCAAAAACTTCAATGTGATTGCCAAGGAACTAGAGCCACATTTACAGAGGGGTTTATCATAGTATAAGATATTGTTGTGCCAAGAGAAGTTGAAAATTAGACTATAAATCTTGATTCCAAACAAGATTTTTAAAAATATCGTTATTGAGGGGATTTATTATGTTGAGTATCTTTGACAAAAGGTTTCACTGCTGTTATGATCAAAGTCATAACATACTTTATGTAAATTATATTATAAACTGAAGAGCCAAAAAAACTGGTACACCTGCCTAATATTGTGTAGGGCCCCCGCGAGCCCGCAGAAGTGTCGCAACACCACGCGGCATGGACTCGACTAATGTCTGAAGTAGTGCTGGAGGTAATTGACACCATGAATCCTGCAGGGCTGTCCATAAATCCATAGGAGTAAGAGGGAGTGGAGATCTTTTCTGAACAGCACGTTGCAAGGCATCCCAGATATGTTCAATAATGTTCATGTCTGGGGATTTAGGTGGTCAGCGGAAGTGTCTAAAATCAGAAGAGTGTTCCTGGAGCCACTTTGTAGCAATTCTGGACGTGTGGGATGTTGCATTGTCCTGCTGAAATTGTCCAAGTCCGTCGGAATGTACAATGGACATGAATGGGTGCAGGTGATCAGAGAGGATGCTTACGTACCTGTCACCTGTCAGAGTCGTATCTAGACGTATCAGGGGTCCCATATCACGCCAACTGCACACGCCCCATACCATCACAGAGCCTCCACCAGCTTGAACAGTCCCCTGTTGACATGTAGGGTCCATGGATTCATGAGGTTGTCTCCATACCCGTACACGTCCATCAGCTCGAAGCAATTGGAACCGAGAGTCGTCAGACCAGGCAACGTGTTTCCAGTCCTCAACAGTCCAATGTCGGTGTTGTCGGGCCCAAGCGAGGCGTAAAGCTTTGTGTCGTGCAGTCATCAAGGGTACACAAGTGGAGCCTTTAATGATTTGCGTCAGTCATCGTTGGTCCCGTTCTTGCATGATCTTTTTCCGGCCGCAGCGATGTCATAGATTTAATTTTTTACCGGATTCCCGGTATTCACGGTACACTCGTGAAATGGTCATACGTGAAAATCCAAATTTCATCGCTACCATGTCCCATCTCTCGTGCGCAGACTATAACACCACGTTCAAACTCACTTAAATCTCGATAACCTGCCATTGTAGCAGCAGTAACCGATCTAACAACTATGCCAAACACTTGTTGTGTTATATAGGCGTTGCCGACCACAGCGCCGTACTCTGATTGGTTCCATATCTCTTTATTTGCATACGCATGCCTGTACCAGTTTTTTTGGCTCTTCAGTTTAGATATATTAATATGTATATATACATAATATATATATTATAATGTTATAAAAATATTTGAAAATATAATATTTAAATTGATAATTAAAATAATTTTATTCAATTACAACAGATAATTTTTCATATCTGAAAAAAATTGATTCAAATCAGTGATTTAAAACAAATCAGTTGATTTAAACTGCTGATTTAAAGCACTACAACCCTGATCATTTTGTCACACACTCACCCGATTTCTTGCTCTCTCCAGGTCACTCCCATACTCACACCCTCTAAATCACACTTTTTGTTACTCCTATGCTTGCACACTCTTTTTGCTTCATAGAGACTTAGTTCCATAATCTCTTGGTAGAGTGGGAAGGGACTCCCAGTTGACTACTTGACCAGTCATTCCTTAAATTTGCAGCCCCTTTGAAATTTTCGCCCTGAGCTACAGCCCACTTAGCCTCTTTGTGAATACGCCATTTGGAGGTACCTTACCAAAGATTCCTGTCTAGGGACCATCTTCAAGATGTAAACAGAGGGGCATGCCTACTTGGTGATGTTGAAAATATTTATTAGCCCATTAATAGCCTCTGATATACTAATCTGGACCCATAATCGCTCAGGGCAGGATTTTTTATGTGGTTCTGTGTAGTATATTTCTAATGTAAGTGAACAGTGATTACATTCTTTGTCAGCTCCCCTTTCCACTCTATATGCAAGGGGCTATGATTAAAATTGTTCAAAGTATGTACATGAAATATTAATAAGCAAATGTATACTTTGACATTTTTATACTACATGTACCTATTTGAAATTTTTCTAGGAGTTAAACATGACACAGTGAAACTGTGATACAATGATGATTTCCTATATAATGATACTACTTTGCTGTCATGTCGCACTATTTCACCAATAAATCATGCGCAACGGTAAGTATTTTTCTCTCTTTGAATACCATTAAATTGGAATTTTACCTTTTATGATATTTTATTATTTTAAATAAAAATTGTATCAGAAAAAAAGAAATCAACATGCATTCTAATCTGTTGGAAACTGATGTTCAACTGCCACAGGGGAAAATGCGGTTAAAATGGTAAACTTGTATAATACAATCTTGAAAAAGAGTGAAAATTAATTATCAAATATTTTTAGTATAGACAATTCCTACAATAATGATGGCCTTGCTTTGCTGAAATAATCTATATTTTCACAGTTCATAAAACCTTGACATGAAAAGTCCAAGCATAGGTCTCCATACACAACTAACAAAAAATAAAAATAATTTGAATTCTACACAAAATGTTTTCGAAGTGGTGCATTTTTTTTATAGTTTATGTGTACAATTACAGACTATTTATATCATTTGCAATAAAATAAGTGTTAAGACACCAACGACCAGACCACCAAGAATAAGGCATGAAAAATACAAAAATTTGTACTTTTTGTGTATTTGCCTTATTCATTGGTGTCTTCTTAATATACTTGGGCAAAGTTGATCAACTCTTCCAAATAAAATAAGTACAACATTTGAATATTGATTAAAACCTGTTTTGTTAGGTCACAAATAAGAAAGATTGAATTTTATGTGGAACTTCTATAAGCTTCCTTGCTATAGTATAAATAAGGCACCTACTCAAATTTCAGGATACAATTTAAAGAATATTCATTAGTACAGTATAAATGTGGTTTTTTTTTAAATTAGTTTTTCCTGTTGCAACTGTGCTTAGGTTTTTGAAAATGTTATTGTGGAGACTTGAGCAAAAATTAGTGGAGCTTCTGCATTAATTTTCATTTCAAAAAACCATGTTTTGAAAGATTTAGAGTGAAAATTAATTATCAAATAATATTTTTAGTATAGACAATTCCTACAACCTGAAAATTAGTTTATCAAATGAACAGAACATTGCTTTAAATCTTGACCTCTACACGAGATCAAGATTTAAACCAAGATTTGAATACATTATTGTATGTGCACACACACACGCACAGTTTGTAATTTTTTACTACATTTTGAATTATTTTCATTCTATAAAACTGAATTTTGTTCGGCTAAGAATCATCCAGTAAATTTCGGCCACTGTTTAGAAAGTCCAAATCAATCCAGAAATCAGATTTTTTTAACGTGAAGCTCAAGATGAACACCCGCTGATGCAAAACATTTTCAACATACTCATAAAATATATTTCTCTAATCTAGGCTACTATCAAAATATTCTCAATGTTCAATAAATTAAAAGAAATGTATTTTCAATGTTTTATAGATTTTGTCTGAAACATAAAATATTGCTGAAAATTTTTGCTGGCATGAAGCACCCTATTCCATCTGAAATAGTGTGTCTGTATTTAAAAAAAAATTATCAATATTTGAAAATATCTCTTTAAGAACTTGTATATGGAGCAATATTAAATCATGTCTAATAATTCTATTTGTGCTTGCTTTATCTTTGCTCTCTTCATTTAATCCCCAGAAAACTGGAACCAGTTTTATTTGAACACGTCATATAAAATGCTTTTAAAATTATTGGTGGTGTGTTCAAATGGCCTGAATTTCTAGGATTCTGTACATACATAGTGTGAGGTAAGTACACCAGTAATAGGCTTCTTTTTTCAAGTTTTAAGAAATATATTAAAAAAAATATGAGAAAACTCTGTGGCTTTTTTTACCATATACCAAGCTATATTCTTTCAGTTGCCGTTTGGTGTCCAAGCTGGTTTTGAAAAAAAACCAGGTGGAAAAAGGATGCCAATAATCAGTCAAAGCAACACATTTCATTTTGCACTAAGAGTAATAATTTCATATTTTAAATACAAAATCAATTGTGCTTTAAAGACATTAAACAAATTGCACATGAAGTTGAAAGGGTGGCCTACTCTAGGGTCAATCATTTTCACATTATTCAAATTCTATGACATGTGACATTGTAATCAGGCCTACCAATCTTGCTGAAGTGATACCCTCCTCTGTGAACAATCTTAAATACATTTTTGCCTTCAAACATACTACATCTTTTAAGAGAATTCTTTTCTATCTACATACAGATATTAAGACAAAAAAAAGAATGAGACAAAATTCCTGCAGAAGCAACTTCTTGAATGCTTAAATATAAAAAAAATGAAGCTTAGAGGAAAACAGAACAAGCAAGAATTGGAAAAGGATAAATAAAACAACTGAAAATAAAAATTAAAGTAGTTTCATGTGTGTGTTTGCGTCCCTTTTAAATGTAAAAACAAAAGCTCTCTCAAAAATACATATAATTATATGTGTGTTTCAAGAAATAAAAGAAAAATAATTGCTCAAGGTTTCTGAGATCGACAGGAAATAATAGGCGTTTTGTTCATGTGCAAAATTATGTGTATACGTAATACGTCCAAATATTATTGCATTATTTCCACAGTTGACATCGAAAGAGCAGCACATTGTTTATTCTTTGGATTAAAAAAATCACCTGTGAAAGAATGCAAAGTGGTCAAATTGTCATTTTAAATTATTATAGCAGAGACCTATTCCACTTATAATATTTTTCAGTGATGTTTCTTTTTACAGTTTTGTCAAGCCTATTGCATATTTTTCATTGTTTTCATTCATAACTGGGTGGCCATTTACTACTATATGGACTGTAAATATTATTTTATTTATATAATTCTTAGAAGTCAAAATTTTATCTAGTAACAATAGCAGATGAGTTTGAATTATAATAAAAAATTATTATACAAATAATTATTTCAAATATTAAAAATAACATTAAATATTCTGAACTGGCTCACTATTGTTACATTTACTTTTTGTAACAGTAAGTTCTATTTTTTACATTCAGAACACATAAGAGTTTTGTATAGTAGTATTATAGAAACTGAATTCTGAACTTAACTAGAACTTATGCATCAGAGTTTTTCAACTAGTGTGCTACATGAGAATTGTAGTTGTGCCATAAAAATTTTTTAAGGAAATTATCAGATTATTTTTAAAAGAAGTCTGAAAAAAAAGCCACAGATATTGATTATACAGTATCTAAGTACTTAAGTGCGAGGAATTTAATTCTTTTTTTCAAATTAGATGTATGCGTAAAAGGGGAAACTGGGCAATTGAGAGAAAAAAATCGTTTTTTTTTTTTTTAAATATTGGCCATGGTTCATTTCTGTTATCACTTAATGGAAAAATTTTCAAGAATTGCACAAAAAAAAAAAGGCATATAGAAATACTTCTGTTCTCGTTATCATACGTTATTATATTTGTGGAAAGCAATCTTTTCTGCATTTCATTTGATACTATGGAACACAGAAATCTATTACAAATAATAAATCTCACAAGAAGATATTTAAACCTATCCCTGCACAACATTAAACCTAGCAAAAGTAGACATTGTAAACTGTATTAACTTACTTTGATTTAACTTAATTAAATTAACAGCAGAATGGCTGAGTTTTTGAATTTTAATTTATTTTTTGTGACCGATTATAGTAAATAGTTATTTAAACAAATTTTATGACAATCATAACAAAAATTTTTTTTTCTATTTTATTTGAATTCAAGTGTGCCGCAGGATGAAGAAAGGGCAGACTTGTCGAAATAGAAATGTGTCAACATGTTTTATATTGTAATAACATAAATCATAGATAACGTAATCGTAAACAGCAAACTATGTCGACAAATGTATGGCATTTTTTGTGTCACATATACTTCGACGCCGGGTTCGCTACGTCGAACTTTACAGACAAATATATGCCATTTTTACGCAGAACGACATTGGTAAACGACGTCGAGCGGTATCAAAATCTCTACGTCATTCTATATTGATGTGCTACTGGGGATGGTTTCAGGTCCTACTTTTTTTAATTATTTATGTTTTACCATGTTCATGGTCTCCAGTAGTGGTTTCCGATCACAGAGAGTGTTGACACGAGTCTCGTCTTCTACTCACAGCAGGGGCCACCTGTTTCTCCAGATGCCCCTTACCTTCTAGTGTCCTATAAATAAGTGGGTTTAGGCTTTCATGTTTTATGTGACAGTTGTATCTTTCTTTTCACCGGAGATAGTCATGCTAAAACGTTCTCTGCTCTTCCATTCCTGAATACTATATTTTTGGTTTTTGAGTACTCGCTGTAAACAAAACTGGATAAGAATCATCCATAATAACCATGAGCAGCCCATCAACCACAACAAAAGGCTAAAACTGTCATGAAAACAAGTGGCATCGACGTATATCGTTCGGGGGAGGGGGGTGAGCGACGGAAATTTCGGTAAGAAAAAAAAAGAGTAAAAAATTCTAAACTTTTCTGTATCATTATTATTATTTGGTGCTATTCTTGCATTTACATGTGAAAACAGAGTTAATCTGATTTTTCTCAATTTTTTTTTTGATTGGCCCCAAAAATTTTACTTAACGTCATTCTTTTCCACATCAATTGAAAAAAAAATTAAAAATCCCCAAGTTTTTTCGAGAGTTATGGTTAATATACAGTATTTTAAAATTATACGTTGCTTTCATATTTATTGTTTGTAATTTTTTTTATAAATTTCAGCTGATGGAAAAAAATATTGCAGAAAAATATTACTACGTTTTTCAAAATTTTTAGTGTTACTTACGGCACATCAATGAAGAGTAAGTGACACGCTGATGTACGATAATTATTTTTTCTAAATTTTAAAGCATTTCTAATCAAAAAAAACAAATGATTTCAAAATCCTCACTTTAATTTCTCAAAGTACCGGCAGTGCTTTTTTTTTTTTTATTTCTATAATTATTACTAATTTACTGTGCAATTTTTTATACACTCATTAGTTACACGTGAAAAAAGATTTTTCTCAGTGAGATTGGCGAGAATTGGCCATACCTTACCAAGGCCGCGCATCGATAGATTGGTTAAGAGGCTTTTTGTTCCCATAGCAACTAGTGATGCGGTTCCCTCGTAGCTTCCCCTTCACTGCAAAGTTAACTTGAAAACAGACCATACTTCTTCTTCGCGTACTACATGTTCCTTCTGAGTTTTTGCCATTGTGTTAGTGCTTCGTTTCCCAGTGTTATTCCTGAAGCATTTGCGACTGGTCTGCTGGTGAGAAACAAGTACAACATATGAGTTCGTTCTTTTTCATTTCCAGTAGAATTTCCTTTGGTTTTGGTATCTTGCTAGCTAGCTGGCTGTGTAGAATCAGCTTTTATCAATTTCAGAAAAAAATAAAGCCCCCCTTCTCTCTTGAACGTAAAAAATGAAAATTTCGACAAAAAAATTCTGGATCTATGAAAGAGTGAAAATTGTGAAGAAATTAAATACGTCAAATTACTTTTGGAGACTTGCAAAAAAAAAATATATATATATAATACAAATTAATCCGTAAATAATTGTTCACAGAAAATCTTACAAATATGTTTTAATGTTCTTCTTTTTTGTCATTTGTAAAATAATTGTACGAATCCTGAAGAGAGATTAAAGTAAAGGCAAAGTCATCATTTGGATTAAATTTATCAAAAAATCATAATTTCATGATCTTTCTTTGTTTTCCTCATATTCAAATAACTTTTAAGCATAATCCGAAAGTTAAATAAAAATTATGAGAGAATCAGGGCTAAATAAAAACTATGCCATGATCTGGTCTCTCGAAAGTCGTATAAAACGGGGTTCTCTCTCTCCAACTGTATTTCTTCATTCCCCTCTCTTCGGATCTGGAGAGCACCCAATGTCCGAATTTGAATGGACTTGTGCTACTACACTGATGTTTATCTATCTATATTGCTCACAAAAATAGAATGTTTTAACCCCTGCATCTGATGACAACCCGGTAACTTTAGATCCTTTCTACTCCCAGGTTTATATAACTAAATCGTTTTCACTTTAATGAGCATAAAAAATCAATCAATGGTCATATCCTTCGCTTCGGCCATTTTTCACCTGTTCTTTGTCTGACTTTTCATGAGAGCAAAAGACCTATTCCAGAGAAGTCGGTCCCGAGAAATCTTATCGTTACAGTTGAACTTTCCTTTTCCTTCTTGAAAGAAAAGACAAGTCATAAAAAATCAGTCTCGCGAAATCCAATGGTGAAATCTTTTTGTGTGAGTTTTTTCTTCGACTCCCTTCATATTAGTAGAGTTTGAAGTTGAAGCTGCTTCAGGAAAACAAGAAAAAGGCTTTGCCCCACCAGTGGTCATTTTTTATCTTCACTAGTGGGGCAAAATCTCCACCAGTTAACATGTAAAAAAAAGGCTTGGTGTATAGGAAGCATATAAGCAACATAACGCGGAGAATGACAATTTTAAAAACTAAGAAATGAGAATGATTCTAGGATTTTCAGTAAATAAATTTTCTTTGGATTCAGAATGAATATATTAATTTATTAATTTTGATGTTATCTCATAAAAATTATAGAAAACATTTATGATACTTGTGATTGAATAAAACTTTTCTTCAAATTATTTTCAGTAAATTTTACATAGAATTTTAATGTGTTATATGATATATATGTGCTAATTAACTCATTTAATCCTTTGAAGGGCAGACATTTTTCGAAAACCCATAGGAAAAAATGGAAACAGGTGCATCTGTAACGTATCGTGATCCGATACCTCTATGTTAATGGTGATCTTGTTATGTGGGAAATTCCTCCTTATTTTAGACCCCCAAGGACCTCTCAGCTACCGGAAACCACCCGAGGACCCACTGGCATACTGGTAAGGGCCAGAGTGTTCGCTTAGTTTGGCAGGTGGGGTCTTTCGGCTGTCCAACGAGAACGGGCCGGAGGTCAAGCTGCTGATGTCCTATATAAATAAATTTCCCTCATTACGGCAATGTCACTATTCTGATGGAGAGATCTGGTTCCAATTCCCGTATAGTTGGGACGAAGGTTTGTCTTAAAATATTTTATTATTTTTCATTAAGGAACCTCCCAGGGGTGGTACTACAATGTCTCGTTGCGTGGAAAACTTAGTTGTGCTCATTTGTTTTTGGCGGGGGCTGCAGACCTCTGTCGGAACACTTCATATATTTTTCAGTATTGTTTATTCAATGTTGACAAAGTCGGGAGAGTCTGATCAGCTCTCCAGATTGCGTCATGTTGCTAGGTTTCCGATATAATATTTTCTTTGTGTGTTGTTTATTTTTGAAAATGCATGAATATGCAAACGTGATGTTTTTGTGGAGGCGGAAAGGCCTTACGAGGATGTGTGGTCCTAAATTTTTATAAAATTTATGTGTATAAATTCTTCCGTCTTTGGTTAGTCATCTCTCTGCCTTTGTAATACTCATTCAAATAAAATCCTCTAGTTGGGCGATGGTCCATTATACAACCACTTCATTCAGCCTTAGGCTGGGAAAATTATCCAATAGTTTGATCATTAGGGGCTGTTCAAGTATTACGTAAGCAAATTTTTTGCCATTTTCGACCCCCTTCCCCCCCCCCGTCAGCAAAAGTAAGCAAAACGCTGACCCCCTCCCTCCTCTTGTCAGCAAAATTTCGTCATCAGCTCTGCCCCTCTGAATCCTAACTCATATTTTCATAAAGGGTGGTTGATGACGTAAGCATTATCCAAACCTCCCCCTTTTGTCATCAAAAGTCAGCAAATCGGAAACCCCCCATCGATGATGATGCAATACTTGAATGACCCCTTATGTGATAGTTCAATTGTCTAAATCTGTTTCCCAGCAGGTCCAAAATCGAAAAATTGTTTTATTTCATAGATGCAAAATCTTGTCGAAATGATGCCAGACGAAAAATAAGAAAGGAGCTGTCCTTGTCAAGGGTATGTACAATAACGTTTCATTTTGTTGATCCAGCCCTCAACTGAGAGGCCCCCTTGGTATTGACTCAGCCCTCAACCAAGAGGCATAGGCATAAACTTGTATCCGGCCCATGGGCCCGAGCCCACCCCCCCCAACATTTTTGAAGAGCCAGCTTGGTCCCCCCACCCCAAAAAAAATTCGAGTGGATATGTTTCTCACACTTGGCTCAGAAAAAACTTCTAGACAAAAAATTTCGGTAAACAGTAGAAATCATCTGCTCGAAATTTTATTTTTTACTTTTCTTTCTTTAGAATCTCAATGCACTTGTTCTGTGACAATAGTAGTATTATCTCGGAATCACCCCGGCATCCATCCATCCTAAATTGCATCCTCCCAGAGTGCTGTCTGAAGGTACCTCTAGAGGTAACTTGAGGGAATCCTTTCTCTTGTTTGTACTGTCGGTAAACTCAAGAGCATCTCATCTTCTTTTGTTGAGTGTGACCCTTGGGGATGGCGACATGCGACAACAGAAAAAAAGAAGAAAAAAAAGGGAGGAGGTAAAGTGAACAACGATTAAGACATGAAGAAATTAACATTGGGTGGGGAGAGAGCGCTGAAAGTTGCAGGCCATCCCATATATAAGGGACTGAAGCGCATACGCAGGAAACGGGACGCACTGCATTGTTTTTCTAAAAATTATTGGAGGGAGGCTCAGCCCTCCTTACAAAATTTATTGGGGGGTGGGGGATCAAATATCCTACACTCCTAGGTTCCAGTGCCTTTGATGAGGAATCAAATAAATAATAGTAAAATTAAATTAAAACACTAAAAAAGAAAATAAGAAATTAATGGGAAATTTCAAAGCCCATGAGTCGGGTACCATTGCAGTCTAATACTAGGAATATGAAATTTCCTCCTTACAAATCAGGAATTCCCAAACTCTGTTAACAGCACTCTTAGAAATTTTAAATATTTGAAGTAATGTTGAAGGGAGGTTAAAGAGTGAAATTTGCGCCCCCCCCTCCTGGACACTTGACCCCCAGTTGCAGCCCTGTCTCCAGTACCCTAACACTTAGGTAGCCATGGCCGGAACTAGGGAAGTAGGCAGTTTTCACAGGCGGAAATATTGAGGGGGCTGCTAATTCTGGGGGGGGGGGGGGGATGGGCAAAAAAATACCGTTTCGATCGATTTTTTCAGTTGGAGAGGGTGAAAAAATCACATATTCTTCCCTCCACGACTAAAATGATCCTGTTCCCGTTGGACCGAGTTTTTGGACTGAGATCTTTCGTGAGGGCAACGATTTTTCTCAGGGAAGTACTTGGAACCTGTCATAGGCGTAAACTTGTACATATTGGGCGAATAGGATCAAGACCCCCCCCCCCTATTAATTTTGGAGAGTTGGTTCAACTCCCCCCCCCCCAACAAAAAAAATCGCATGGATACGTTTTCCACACCTAGACTCGGAATAATCATGTCACGGCAGTATAGTGTGTTTCGGCCTTTATGCGAAGCTGTGACGTAAAAAGTGGCGATTTTTCCACAAAAACTTTTTCCTGGCCATCTTTCAGGATGTGACTTATTTATCGGAAATTACTGTAATTTTTTCTATGTGCCATTGTAAATTAAATTGGGGAATTTCTAAAAAGTATGTAGTACTTCTTAGTTATATTATTCAAAATTGTGTTTATTTCAAAATGAAGAATTATTCTCAACGTTTAAATAGGGTTCCTCTTTTCCCGGTCAATTCATTTTTAAGTATTATAAACACATAAAATTTTATAACATTTTATATGTATGAGGGGGGGGGGATAATTTTTTAAAAAGGCTGTTATATTCACTTCGACTTATACATAAAACGTTTTATAAAACGTTTTGACTCTGCCTCTTGAACGTCGTATAAACGACTGTAACAGAATTGTAAAGTTGCTCAGTTGAATAGATGAAGTGAACATAAATATTTAAATTATTTCAGTTCAATTTTTCAGGCCAGTGCTTCAACCAAGGCCAATGAAAACAGTTTTCAGTATTATTACTTTAACTCTTTGATTCACTAAATTTATTTATTCTTTTTACACCGCTGTAGTGAATCGCCTGGCATAACGGAATCGCTTCGTTTTATCAAAAAAATCATTGCATGGAATAACTTCACGTTAGATCAGGGTGTCAAAACTTTTCTCACCTGAGGCGCCCTTTTCCCCTATTCAATTCTTATCCGCGAGCTCCACCGGCTCTCCAGAGCTGTTTAACAAAGAATATTTCCGAAAACCTCACACCATGACAAAGGTTGGAGCTGCACAGTTTGAGAACACGTGTGTTATAGGAATAATCTTTGATGTTCTAAACTGAAGTTAAACGTTTGGATAGAAATTTTGTTTTGTGTAAAACACGTTTCAAACTGGTTCGTCATGTGTAAAGATTCTACAGTAGTTTCATTTGGTGTAGTATACTTGCTTGCTTGGTGAACAACGAAACTATAGAGATGCGGTGGATATCTTATCTGAGAGAAAAAATTTGATACTGTGCATATATATCTATATATATAATTGATTTGCTGTCTGTGTGTATGTTCTCTATACAAATCCACAATTTTAGATCGATCATCACCAAAATTTGGATACATACCAAACAGGGCCTGGAACGGACGATAGGCTACTTTAAAAGTTCGTCAGAGAAGGGCAGATACCCGAAATGGACGAAAAATCGTCGGGCAAAGCGACTTTTTTTTTTTTAAGCACGCAGAAGTGCCGCAACACGACGTGGCATGGACTCGACTAATGTCTGAAGTAGTGCTGGAGGTAATTGACACCATGAATCCTGCAGGGCTGTCCAGAAATCCGTAGGAGTAAGACGGGGTGGAGATCTCTTCTGAACAGCACGTTGCAAGGCATCCCAGATATGTTCAATAATGTTCATGTCTGGGGATTTTGGTGGCCAGCGGAAGTGTCTAAAGTCAGAAGAGTGTTCCTGGAGCCACTTTGTAGCAATTCTGTACGTATGGGGTGTCGCATTGTCCTGCTGAAATTGTCCAAGTCCGTCGGAATGTACAATGGACATGAATGGATGCAGGTGATCAGACAGGATGCTTACGTACCTGTCAGAGTCGTATCTAGACGTATCAGGGGTCCCATATCACGCCAACTGCACACGCCCCATACCATCACAGAGCCTCCACCAGCTTGAACAGTCCCCTGTTGACATGTAGGGTCCATGGATTCGTGAGGTTGTCTCCATACCCGTACACGTCCATCAGCTCGAAGCACTTGGAACCGAGACTCGTCGGACCAGGCAACGTGTTTCCAGTCCTCAACAGTCTGTGGCGCTGCTTGTCTTGTACAATTTTTATATTTTTATTATATTTTTTATGCCACTCACTAGCTAGGCATTATCTAGCGTGTTCTTGTATTGGAGTACAGTCTGGCTCCAACTGTCGACCGAACATGTCGTAAAAAGCTCTCTCTCTCTCTCTTCTATTAAATAACTAAAAAAAAAAAAGGAGTCATGACTATGTTTCCGAAATAACAACCAGACACATCCACCAGCACTAGCATCACCATAGTACTGGTGACCCGCGTTAAAGCAGATGTTTGACAGCCACGAACGCGAAGACGAAAACAAGTACTCTTTCTCGCTTTGTAATATGTGACTTGCTGCATTTTTTTCCCCTGCGTGTGGTGCGTTTGCTGACTGATTGAGGGGGCATCTCCTTAATTCTCTTCCTGGATTGTGCTGAACTTTTTTTGGATATGCCGAACGCTACCGAAGAAACAGGTATGTCTTCTGAATTAGAACTTTCGCGTGTTTCTTTTCGCGCGCCTTCGATTTGGAAATCCGATGTCGATCTTTGGTTTCTTCAGATTGAATCAAACTTTAAAATAGCCGGAATTACTGATCCTAAAATGCAATTTCACTGTGTTGTGACAGCTCTAGATGTCAAAGTGTTGTCATATGTTAGTGATTTGATCAGTTCTCCTGTTACGGATGATTCTTACAACCAGTTAAAAACACGCATTTGTCAACAGTTTTCACTGTCGGAAACTTCCCGCTTATGAGTTCTACTCCAAGAGCTCACTCTTGGGGATAAGCGACCTTCTCAGTTGTTGCATGAGATGCATACATTAGCTGACAAGAAAATTTCAGATGAGGTGCTTAAAACCCTTTGGTTACAACGTTTGCCTATCCATACACAGCAGATACTTTCTGTTAGTAAGGATACATTGCCGGATTTAGCAGAAATGGCAGATAAAATTACCAAAGTCACTGGGCACACACCGACTATTTCTGAGGTCAGTCGTAACGAAACCATCAGCTTGCAATCACTTCAAAGTCAAATTTCGACTTTGACCGTTGTTGTTGACCGCTTATCCCGCTATAGAGAGAAAAATTTTAGTAAGAAGGAAAGAGTTCGTTCAAATTCTCGGTCTAGAGAGAGGTCTGGTAGTGATGGTACACCCAAACGTAAACCTTATTGTTGGTATCATTTCAAGTTTGGTCGAAAAGCATCAAAATGCATTAAACCCTGTGATTGGTCAAAAAACTAACTGGCCCATCTGTTTTGGTGACAGCAGGTGATGGCCGGCATTTAGTTCGCCTTTTTGTTCATGATCGAAAATCCGGTACTGGTTTTTTTTTAGTGGACACAGGCGCTAGCATTTTGGTTTTCCCACGAGATACACAGGTACATAAAGCAGCAGATACAAACTTTTCGCTATACGCAGCTAATGATACTAAAATTTCTACGCATGGTTGCAAATCTTTATCAGTGGATTTAGGGTTACGCAGACTGTTTAGATGGTCCTTCGTTAAAGCTGATGTTAATCGCCCGATATTAGGTGCTGATTTTTTAGAACATTATGGTCTATTAGTTGACGTAAAAAAGACTCGTTTGATTGATAGTTTGACTTCACTTGCAATCAAATGTAGCAATGCCAGTTGCACTACATTAGGCTTAAAGACCATTTGTGGAGATTCGCCCTACTTGAAAATTTTATCTAAATTTCCTAATCTAACGAATCCATCTATGCTTAGAGCTACTTCTAAAAAACACTGCGTTACACATTGCATTTCTACTAAAGGTTCTCCTGTCTTTACCAAAGCCAGCAGACTTTCTCCAGAAAAACTTGCTATTGCAAAGCGTGAAGTTCAAACGCTAATGGATCAGGGTATACTGAGACCTTCAAAAAGTCCATGGGCAAGCCCGATACACATTGTTCCTAAACGTAATGGAGAATAACGGTTATGTGGGGATTACAGAAAACTTAATTCTATAACGTGTCCAGACAGATATCCTATACCACATGTTCATGATTTCAGTTAAGGTCTGCAGGGAAAAAACATTTTTTCTAAATTGGACTTGGTTAAGGCTTATCATCAGATACCTTCAGATTCTGAGTCTGTTGAAAAAACTGCCATTGTTACCCCATTCGGACTTTATGAGTACTTATATATGTGTCTTGGATTGTCTAATGCGGCACAATCATTTCAACGGTTCATAGATATTGTCTTAAGAGACTTGAACTGTTATGCATATTTAGATGACCTACTAGTTGCATCAACAACAGAAGAAGAACATCTTAGAGATCTAGAATTAGTTTTTGAACGTTTAAACAGTTTTGGTATAATTCTTAATCCTGATAAATGCATATTTGGGAAATCTGAGATAGAGTTCTTAAGATTTTTGGTTAACAGCAACAGCATTTCTCCTTTGCCAGAAAAAGTCGAACCACTCTCATTTTTTTCTCGAAAGTTAACGACAACTGAAAAGAACTATAGTACTTATGATCGTGAGTTGCTTGCTGTTTATAGTTCTATTAAACATTTCAGACACATGTTAGAAGGCAGACCATTTACGATCTACAGCGATCATAGGCCTCTAACTTATGCTTTTCACAAAGTCAATGATAACAGCTCTCCCAGACAACGTCGTCATTTAGAGTATATATCACAATTTTCTACGGACATTCGTTACATTCAGGGTGAGCGAAATATTGTACCGGATGCTTTTTCCAGATTGTCTGAAATTAATTTACCTGACTCGATTGATTACGCAGCTATTGCTACTTCACAGAGTACAGACGCCGAATTAGCGGCCCTCCGACAACCAGGTGGGGTGCTCGATATAAAACCTATAAAATTCTGTCCTCAGGGTACAGAACTTTTTTGTGACTTATCCACTGGAACTATCCGTCCCTACGTACCAGAAAAGCACCAATATCACGTGTTTACGGTCCTTCATAACCTCGCCCATCCAGGCATTAAATCAACTGTAGACCTTATTCGTCAACGATTTGTGTGGAGTTCAATTCGCAAGGATGTCACACGATGGACCAGGGCGTGCATCGAGTGTCAACGTTCAAAAGTGCATCGCCACACTCGATCTCCCATCGGTGCATACCCTTTGCCTCAATGCAGATTCACGCACATTAACATCAACATTGTTGGTCCTCTTCCTCCTTCTCGGGGTTTCACCTACTGCCTTACCTGTGTGGATCGATACACCAGGCAGGTGGGTAGAGGCTTTCCCGATGGAAAACCAAAAAGCAGAAACTGTCGTAGAGACATTCTACTCTGGCTGGATCAGCAGATTCCGAGTTCCGGAATCGGTTACCACCGATCAAGGGAGACAATTCGAAAGTGATTTGTTTCGCGCATTCGTTCGTTTTCTTGGAACACAGAAAACATGCACGACAGCGTATCATCCGGCCTCCAATGGCATCGTTGAAAGGTTCCACCAGCAGCTCAAAGGTGCCATACGCTGCCATGCCACGGAACGTTGGACTGAAGTGTTACTTACCATACTTCTGTCCATCCAAGCCAGCATCAAACCGGACATCAACACTTCTGCTGCTGAGATGGTTTACGGATCACCATTGCGCTTACCTGGTGAATTCTTCCGTAGTTCCGATCCTCAGCCAACACAGCCGGAATTTCTACGTGCTCTATGAGATTACATAAACACTTTACGTCCGATCCAAACTTCAAGGCATGGGACTCACAACGTTTTCGTTCATAAAGAACTTGCTGTTTCTTCACATGTGTTCGTGTGGCTGGACACCGTACGAAAGCCCCTTCAACAACCATATTTGGGGCCATATGAAGTGATTGAACGATCTCCAAAAGTATATACAGTGAACATGAAAGGCAAACTAACGAAAATCTCAATAGACAGATTGAAACCAGCATTTTTGCTTGATAGCACTTTTAATGAGTAATCATCGTTCACTGAACCAAAACAGCCTTATGTAACTTGATCAGGGCGTACGGTTTGTATAAGAATTCCTTGATATTATTCGTATTTGCATATTTTTTGAAATTAATATTATTATTTTCTTGCAACATTTTTTGAAAATGAATATTATGTTTTGTAAAATTTTCATTTTTCAATTTTCTTATATGTATATACGTCTATTATCTATTCTAGTAATCGTTTTTGCATATATGTACATTTACTAATTTTTTTACCATTCGTAATTAATTTTTTGCTCGACTATTAATTTGTGCATATGAATATTTCATTACTTTAAAAAAAAATTTCGTATTGCGTATTTTTTGCAATTTTCGAACAAATTTTTTTTTGCACATGTCAATGCTATATTAGTTGCCATAACTATATTGTCATATCTTCGTAACTATTCAATCACACAGATGTCACTTAGTTTATCCTTTGAATTTTTCACCTAAGTGACTATCTAGCAGTCTTGCAGGAAATTGATAAATTTTCCAAGTTTATTTCTCACCATCCTATTTTCATTGAAATCATTCATTTCCATACACAAACTGTCTTTGAATATTTTGTGTATAATAATATCAGGAGTCTGAAGATAGCAGTTCCTTGAGACAAATCGGTGGGCCATGATCTGGTTAAGAGGAGGAGATAGCAGTCATTCTGAAGATTCATTACTCTGGAGATGTTTTCCACTTGTCAAAATTAGCCATTTTTGGGAACTGGCTGACGATTTTAACAGACCAATTTTTGGGGTCAAAAAATCAAGCTTATTTTCTATACTTTTTATTCTTTATCACTTGAAGAAAGGTGTTCGTTATCAATATTCAATTCAAGAATCCCACAAAGTTATTTTCTTTTCGTTGTAAAATAATGTTATATTTGTCTCTTGATATTTCAATTATGATTGCCTGATGTACCAGTATAAAACTTATAAAAACATAATGCAAACATGTAAATATTTTTAGAATAAAAATTCAGTTTACATATATTGGTATAATTCTTTACAGAGGCGTCAATTTTGTTTGTTTGTTTGTTTGTGTGTGCATGCGAAAAGTTATTATGTATTCTGAATAAGCAATACTTTCTGAGGATATGCTTATCACATATTACATATCAGTTGTAGGCCTATATTTGTTGAACTAAGGTCCATGGTTACATTTTCTGTTTGTGTGGTTTCTTGCAACATATTTTAATATACCAATCTTGTATCATGTTACTATCTTACAACTACTTAGAGACTTTTTTTAAAAAATTAAACAGAAGCTTTCATGCATTAAAAAAAAAAAAGACTATTGTAAACCATCTTCAGCTGTAAAATCACAGATATTATCAGAGTTTAGTGATGGAAAGGCGATGAGGGGCCAATAATTTAAATAAGGGGCCATAGTCATCCCAATCCAATTCTCATGGATAAAATTGAGCGCACAAACTTTTTCTGGACTCCTGGCAATTTTTTCAAGGGTGAGACTGGATGGATTATCGATTTGACATGATAGTAGCACTTCTCAAAAAAACTTGTCTTGAAGTAAAGTTAAAAATGAAATGATTTTGGATTGAAATTTTCATTTGAATGAAAAAAAAATCTTTTTAGTGCTTGCAAAGTATGAAATACACACATAGTTTGCCCGTAAGTTTCCCCCCCCCCCCAATACAGTACTATGCTTTGCAGTAGTCAAATTATTTTTCAAGGTCATGAAATACTGCAACTATGGAAGATGGTGGGAAGGGAAGACGTTGTGCTGAAATATAGAGAGGTTTTTGAAAAACATGATCTCTTGGAAAGAATTTTGTGGCAAAGGGGAATAAAATTTTTTGGCATCCTTTTCTGAAATTCCAGGAATTTGAAATGTTGAGCACGTCATTAGTAACACTGATACATACAAGGTAAGTATAAAAATATTTTAAAGAGCTTCAAGTAGGTAAAAATAATAATAAATACAAACAAGAGATATTTTGTACAGAAAAATAAAAATATAAAAATACACCTTTGGAGTAAACTTTTTGAAATAATTTTAAAAAATTTGATTTTTGATCGTTTAACAGTCTTGTATCCTCTGGATGAAAAATTACTGACACAAGTTATTCAAAATAATAGTATAACTAAAAATTATAATTTGAAAATCAATAATTATAAACCTAAATGAATTATCAACATGCTTAAAACTCAATTTCAAATGTAAGGGGCCCATTCAAGTATTACATCATCATTGATGGGGGAGGGGTTTCCGATTTGCTGACTTTTGATGACAAGGGGGGGAGGGGGGTTGGATAATGCTTACGTCATCAATCACCCTTCATGAAAATATGAAATATTCTTAATTTCATCTTACTCGGTGCACCAAAAACGAGAGAAACCTTTCGGTAGTTTGTGGGCACTTGAAATAACATTCTCCCCTATTGATAAGTGCCCTACACAGCCACTTTAGTAATCTCCAACTATCCCACAGATTCTTCAAGTAATCTGGAAATGTGTCCGGGCCACGCATTGTTGTGCCATGCATCACTCAAGTGATTCGTAATTATATGCCACGGATCACTTAAATAATCTGAGAATGTGCCGCGGGTAACTTGAGTAATGTAGAACCGCACTGGGAGCCGCTTAAGTGCTCTAAAATCTAAAGTCACAGATCGCTTAAGTGTTCTGGAACTGTGTCCTGGGTCATTTAAATGATCTGAAAATGTGCCACAGGCCGCTTAAATGTTCTGGAATTGTACCACGGGACACTTAACCCTCTGACTGATCAATTTGTGGACCGAAATTGCTTCAAAAATTGTGTAATTTTTTTTCACTCAAAAAGTGAAGTTTGAGCGGTAATACCACGTGCCTTCAAATGCCGCAATTTAGTGGACAACTAACAACATCTGTTGGCCGAAACGTCTAATACTGTATATAATTTATTTCAGTGGTTAAACGGGGAAAAAACGGGATGCGCTCCTCAATAAAGGAAGAAAAACACATGCCCGAGGAAATCACGGGATGAGCAGATTTTGCTACATTTGAGTTGCCCGTGGAAATCGCGGGATGAGCAGCCAGAGGGTTAAACAATCTGTAGATGTGTCACTTAGTTCATTTTTTTTTAAAATTAGGTTTGAGGAAAGCAGGCCACATCAGATAACCCTCACGGCCATATTTGGTCTGCGGGCAAGGGCCTTTATGCGATTTATCATTGTATGGCTTAGAGGGTAGGTCAAGGGGAGAGGTGGTCACAAATGGCTAAAAAATTGCTTACATAATACTTGAATGACCCCTAACCGAAAAACAAAAAGTGTAACTAAAACTAACTTTCTGCTCAGGATCATCAAAGTCAGTAACATTTATAATATCACCGGGCTCAAAAGATAACTCATCTGCATCTTCAGCAGTGTACTGGAAAGTAGCTTCTACCTAAAACGAATACATATATTTTATTTCTTTCATGTTCAAAATGGCATGAAAAAACTGCATAAACATGTTCGAAAGAGAAAATTTCTTTACATTTACAATAATCCCATTCACAGAAAATTTATGTAACTCCTTGTGATAGAAACCAATGATGAAACCCATCAAATTAAAAAGAATTCAATGCTTAACTGCATATGGACCTGCAAAGTTTTGGATAAATCATACAATAATGATTACATAAAAAAGACAGTGCCACATAAAAACATATACAGGGTGCATAGGTAAGAGGGAATATGACATTTTACAGGCACACCGTTGGTCCTTGAAGCATAATTTCAATTACAAAAGTTATTCAAATAATGTAATTACTTAGATAGTAGAGTAGAAATGGCATTAATAAGTCAGGGGGTTGTATAGTTAATAAAATAAAATAAAATAAAAATAACTTCTTATACCGTCCCCGTGTGCCCAAAAACCCAACTGCAAAGTTGTTGCCATATTTTTCTCCTAATGACAATAAAAAAAAATCCACATTTCCAAGTGCAATATCTACTGAGATATTCAAATTCAAAAAATGGAGGAAAGTTGGGAAAAAAACAGCATTAAATGCAGGTGAAATGGTTTTCCTGCATTTAATGCTGTTTTTCCCTCAACTTTCCTCCGTTTTTAGAATAGGAATATCTCAGTAGATATTGCACTTGGAAATGTGGAATTTTTTTATTGGCATTAGGAGAGAGAGGGCAACAACTTTGTAATTGGTTTCTTGAGCACAGGGTGTCTGTATAAAAAGTTAACATTTTTATATAATAACTGTAGAACTCCTTGCAATATGAACAGCATATCCGAATACTATACATTATTTGGATGCTTTTTTCAATTGGAAGTATGTCTCTAGCACCAATGATTCACCAGTAGAATACGATATGCCCTGTTACCTATATATTCCTTATATATTATTATTACACCTTATATATTCTAGTGTTATGTCACATTATTAACTTTAGTCTTAAGATACATTTTATCAAATGCTCTGAAAAATTAAACAAATTAAGTTTAAAAAAACAACAAATTTATGCTTTGGAAAAACTATACAAAAACCATGTAATGTTATGAAAATTAGTATCTTTAAAAATATGACATTATATTATACATATTATATTCAGGGCTCCCACTCCAAAAATTAGAAAAAGTAGGATGAGGGAGGGTACCCTCAGACCACATAAGCATATTATAATTTAAAAAAAAAAAAATTTGAAAAATTTATAAATTAAATTTTTTCCCCCATAGCACCATTTCAGTATCCTGTAAGATTGGCTCGAGGCAAAGCAAAATGACAGAAATGATTTGGTAAAAAAACAATTTTTGGCCAAAATAGGGCATTAGCAAGCACACATAATTCTTTTCTGTCTCTCCTCACAATACACAGTATATTACATTATTTTTCTGGAGTCTGCCACAGTCAAGTCTGTCAACTCTCTTCAACAATGCACACAGCAAATTATGAAGACATGTTTTTTAAGAATGACCCTCTTTGAGACCACTTCCAAAAACACAGTGCAAAATGTGTAAATGGCAATGTCTGATATAAATCAAAGTGGACTAGATGGTTTTTCTGCATTGTTCATCCCTTTTTTTCAAAAGGATTTGTTTAAATTTTAGTGTTCAATGTCAGTGTCATTTCAATGTCAACTTCATTTTTGACAAATGAAGCACTTTCATTTCTAGCTCTTTGCTGCGCATTGTTTATACCTCTGCACATGTCCTAAAAATACATAAGACAACTGAATGCTATTGGGTATCATCAGAGTCACAAAACCTTGAATAGGTCTATGTATCCAACTGCTTTGTTACGCAAACTGTTGTTTCACCTATACACAAAATGTGCACCATAATTTTGAACGATGAATATTAGTTGCTGTAGTTGCATGAAGTAGTAAATATTTTTTTTTTCACCCAGGCGGAAGTTTTTAATCACTACTCTACTTATTGAACCTCAAACTAAGAAAAATTAATAAAACACCAAATGGTCCACATACACTGCCAAATAAGCTGAAAAACGATACAATTTCTGCTCTGGCAGAATCATTAATTGAAATCTACTACATTTGTATTATTTGGCAGTATATTGATAATTCCCTCCTCAATTAAAATCAATTATAAGAATTTTTTTCATATGTTTTGGTAAAAAAATAGGATAAAAACTAGAAAGAGTAAGACAAAACTGAGAGAGTAGGACATTTTACCAAAAAGTAGGAAAAGTAGAATGAGTGGGAGCCCTGTACATTGTATGACATTATATTGAAAATATGACATGCAAATAAAAATATGAATACCACGCCACAACAGGCAAAATGCCATATACACATGATAAAATATTATTCAATGCCCATAAAGAATGCTTATGATTGTCTGACAAGAATGAACTGTATGAACAGCTTCTCGCTTTACCCCAACATGTTTATCGTATTTCATTTTAAACATATCAATTGTGTTAGAACAACCTATTAAAGAAAAATTCCCTGCGACACCATAACCTCACATTGTCCCTTACCAAAAAAGCAGTCGATTGGCGGTGTACTAAAAGTTCATGTGGTCCATCTTATCCATCCCGTTGAAAATTTTGAACACTTCGATCATATCTCCTCAACACCTGCGTTCATCCAATGTAAACATATTCACAAAATGAAGTCTTTCTTCATAAATGTGCCAATAAGGACACACGTAGCTTTTCTCTGCACCCCTTCAACCAAGTCTATGTCCCTCTGCAGCTATGGTCTCCAAAACCTTACAGCATCCTCCAGTCCAGGACGAACTGAGCCTCGAAAAAGCGGAAGAATGACATCGTTAAGAGAACGCGAAGAGACCTTTTTGAAAATTAAACCAAGCATTCTATTCATTTTTTTCACCACCGCTGAACAATGTTCCGAAAACCTGAGCTGCTCGTCAATGAGAATTCCCAAATCGGTGACCCTAGTTGCATTCAATTCTCCTGATGATGCCAACCACAAGTGTTGGGGAAACGTTGAGAACTTTAACGGACGACGGTCTTCGAACCCGAACAAACAATTTTCATCATAGGACATTTTGTTTATGAACTTAACGTAAGGCCCCGCATCTGCTGCACATTTCTGATATAAAATTTATTAAATGTTTATTTTTAATTTCGGAAATACTTGATAAATGCTCAATTATGCTTATCAAATGACTACCAATTTTAAAAATGATATGTGGTTAATAGACAGTTGATTATCATGTGATGGAGTAGGCCAATCTCTTGGAAATTGTGTTTTTTGAAACGAAAATGAACATACGCATCGTATCTCTCTCAGTGTAAGTACCACCAGTCTCTAAAATCACGTTTTTCAAAATGTAGACAATGCGATACTTGTTCCATGAAATAAGGGGATTAATATAACATAGCAATTAAAATACTGTGTATATGTAAAAAGCACCACATGTCCATTTTCGTCAATATTGAGATAACGCTATTAATTTGCTGTCTTTTCGTTACACTATACACATAGGTATAGAACAAGTTTTATTTCAATAAATAACAGATATTCACTTTAAAAACACTTTAAATGGCTCTCTTGTAAAATTTCCCTTTTGGCATATGGTGCCAATTATCTCAGATGTACAGAAATAATTGAAACTGCAAATGTAAAATGTAAACTGTTCACCTGTCGTGTTTGTTACTCATCTGAAAAACAAGTAAGACAGGACAATATAAAGATTGCAGAGAAAACATGATTTAATTGTTGTCCCGGTACTTAGACCAGGATGTGAGTCTACTTCATGTGGTTTTGCACTCAAAATGAAACTAAAATACAATAAATATTCCTTTTTTACTTTAATTTCTTAAACGAGCACTAGCTCAAACGTTTTCAATTTATCGATGTACGTAGTATCGTATAAAAAAATATGAGTCTTAGCCTCATTAAATACAAGTATAACAGAAGATTCAAAACTACCTAAGATTTAATTTTGGCAATTGTTCATAAATTATCAGTAAAAAAAACTCACAAACTACAAAACGTATGAACTTATCAGAAATGAGTAGCTATATTTGATATTCACTTACTTTGTTTTCGTCAGGAAAGTGTAGAATGAAGAGGAGTTTTTTCCAGTTTTGTTGGTAATCCTGCGTTTATAATCGAATGTAATTTTTGTAATACTGTATACAATTCATAAAAATGTGGGTTCTGCCAAGCGCCACATTTGTCCCCCCCCCCCTTTTTTTAAGGAAAACGTCATGAGGAGAACTGTTCTTATAGAAATTAAACAGAATCGCGTGACCCACCAACCATTCTGTACCATGATTTCTTTATATTCCAATTAGTGACTGCAAAAAGATGTTGTTCTGGATTGACCAGCTTCATCCTATTTCGATTCTCAAACAAATTAAAAAAATCATATTGTAATCAAATTCTTTTATTCGATTTATAGCACTGTTTCTATCATCCAGATGGTCAATCATAGCCCAAAGACTCTCACCAAAGTCCCGACCAGTGCCAATAAAAGCATCTTTGTTGCAGAAGATTCTCATATGGTGGGCGTCGTTGAAATCAGTAGAATGTTCTGTCTTTTTACTTTCAAAGAGAGCCGAAATTGAGCTATTGAAATGTTCATTGTGTTATCCAACTATGGATAGCTTCTCAGTTTACCCCAACATGTTTATTGCATTTCTTTTTAAACATGTCAATTGTTAAAATTGATTATTCCACGGGGTAAGCTATTTATTTATTCACAACCCTATTAGAGAAAAACTCCCTGCTACACCACAACCTAGAATTGTCCCTTACCAATCTATAATGGTGTCCCCTTGTAAAAGCAGTCGATTGACAGTGTATGTATAATTCTTATTCATCCCACCCTGTTCATCCTGTTGTAAATTTTGAACACTTCAATCATATACACCCCCCCCCCCCCGGACACTTACACTTTACATTCTTCTAATGCAAAAATCTTCAAAAAATGAGGTCTCTCTTCATGACTCAAGCATCGTGTGTCAATAAAGACATGTGTAACTCTTCTCTGCACTCCTTCAACCAAGTCTATGTCCCTCTGTAGGTATGGTCTCCAAAACCAAGCACAGTCCAGTCCAGGATAAACTAAGCCTCGGAAAAAGCGGAAGAATGACTTTAGGAGAATGTGAGTAGACCTCTTTGAAAATAAGACCGTGCATTCTATGCTTTGTTGACCACTGCTGAACAATGTTTAGAAAACCTAAGCTGCTTATCAATGAGAATGACCAAATCTGTGACCCTAGTTGCATATAGGAAGCGACACCATTAAAGTCTTAAAAGAAACGCGGGTTGTTCAAACCAAAATAAGCAACCATGCACTTGTCAATGCTAAACGTCATGCTCCATTTATTTGCCTATGCTCCAATCCTGTTTAAGTTGGTCTGGAGCAACTCCCTATTGCTGTGATTGCCAACTACCTCCATTAGCTTCACGTCATCTGCAAATTTGCTAGCAATCCCATCGATACCCTGATTGAGTTTATCGATAAAAAGTAAAAAAGTACGGGGGCCAATGTCACTTCCATGAGGAACACCTTTTGTGATGCCTGACCAACCAGAGAATTCCCTGTTCACCATAAGTCGTTGTGACCTATCTCTTAACCACGATTCTATCCAATTCAGCAAGTTGCCCCCAATCCCAATCTCGTGTAAAAACGCTTCAATAGTTTACCATGTTGGACCTGATTGAATGCCTTCTGGAAATCAAGTAAAACAACATCTACATTTTTGCCCTTACCCAAAGCCTTAGTCATGTGATCATACAAGCAAAGGAGGTTAGTTGCACATGACTTTCTCTTCCCAAAACCCATGCTAATTATCCGAGAATACATTATATACAATGTATATTCTCGTCTATCCACTTCACCAATTGCCTCTTGATAATACTTTCCAAAATTTTGGAGAGGGAGCTTGTCAAGCTCACTGGACGATAATTGGACACAGCTTCTCTACTACCCATTTTAAATATCAGAACAACATTAGCAAGCTTCCAATCCCTTGGGACGATACCCTCAGCAACACAACTCTTGTAGATCTGTGTGACTGGCCCTAACAATTCATTAGCACATTCCACGAAGAGGACCCTGGGATACATATCATTTGGTCCTTATGCTTTGCTTGCATGTACATTTTGGGTTTTACAAGATTTAGGGTTAGGGTTAGATTTAGGGTTTTTACAAGATTTAGGATTTCCACATCTTCTACTTGAATTTCATTAAGGATTTTGCTACCCTATGCAACACCCATATGTTGAG
Source organism: Pholcus phalangioides (assembly GCF_987345545.1). Lineage (NCBI taxonomy): Eukaryota > Metazoa > Arthropoda > Arachnida > Araneae > Pholcidae > Pholcus > Pholcus phalangioides. The sequence continues at coordinate 30,170,072 of NW_028301604.1, forward strand.
TATCATTTTCTCTATTAAAAACAAACATGAAAAATTCATTGAAAACACTACACGTACATACATTGCTCTCTACCCTATATCCTCCTATTGAGAGGGGGGCCAATTGTCCCCTTACATCCATTATTGACATATCTGAAAAATGATTTTGGGTCAGAGCCAATGTTAACTGCCCACCTACCTAGATTCAACTTCCTTTTTACTATCCCTTATTAATTTCTTCAATGTCATTCTTTTATCATTAAACAAAGACAGGTCACCTCCCCCACTTTTATACTCTCTGAATACTTTATTTTCAAGATAAAGGTTATGCATGCTATCCTTGAACCATAAGGGGCACGATGTACAAACACAATTGTTTCGAACAAAGGGTATGACGTTGTGCAAAACAGAGGACAGCTATGTACTAAATTCTTCCCATTGACTTAATACCCCAACTGATTCCAACCAGTTTTTGAAAACTGATGCTAACCTTCCTCTCAAAACACCAAAGTTAGTTCTCCGAAAACAAGGAACTAGTCTTTTGTTATCAACCTTACCCGAAGAAAAGTTACAGTGAAAACTGATGACATGATGATCACTGGAAGAAAACTCGTCACCCACCAAAACATGTTCAACAAGATCCTCAGAACTAGTAAGAACCAAATCCAAAATAGCAGTACCCCTAGTGGCTTCTGATACATGCTGATGCTAAAAATTATCGAGCACCAACTTAAGAAAGGGATTTTCTTAAGTTGGAAATATTTATCTCCAGCTGAAAGATTCTTCGAATCTATACCCAGGTAATTGAAATCCCCAAGTATTACAACCCTTACACTTACACATGTAGGAAATTTCATCATGAAGTTTGGTGATGTAGTTTGGATCCCTATTCAGCGTGGATTGTAACAAACCCCAACAATAAGTTTATGACGTGTTTTGATTTAAAACTCAACCCATATAGTTTAAATATCACTTCTCTTCTCTGCACGTTACACTCTCTAGCCTTCAAACATGATTTCACGTATATCAACACTCCACCCCCTTTCCTATCAGATCTATTTCTCAAAAAGTATCGTATCTTGAGATGTGCAAGAAAGATTCATCCCTATCTTTTGCCCAAGATTCTATAATGGCTATAAGATGCAGGCCCTCCACAGCTATCATAGTTTCTGAAAAATCTTTCTTATTACCCAAGCTCCTGGCATTTATTAGCACACATTTTGAAAAAACTCGGAAAGAACATGTAGTATGCAAAGTATGGTCTGTACATCTAGTACAGTTGCTTTTCGACAAATGTAAATTATTTTGTTTATGGCTCACAGCGTTTCTGTAGTTCACAAAAACTTACAATAAACAAACCATTTTAGAGCCCACTTTAAAGGGGTCATCAGCTTGCTGAATGTTTATGTATCTGTTTAAAATCATACTACTAAACCAGACATGCACCTCGTCCATATTCCTCAGTGGAACCTCTCACAAATTGGTACATGTTTGAATGTGTGTGTATGTACAGTGAACCTTCTGTGAAGTTTGTTTCCGTGTAATGCTTGTTATGGGTAGTGCTGCCATCCAATGTTGAACTATATCAGACCCGACACCATTCGATATCATTTACCGATACCTTTCAACGTAAAAATGGCATACATTTATCGACATAGTTTGAGGTTCTCGATTACGTTATCTGTGATTTACGTTATTAGAATGTAAAACATGTCGACACAGTTCTATTTCGAGAAGTCTGTCCTTTCTTCATCCTGCGGCACACTTGAATTCAAATAAAATAGAAAAAAAAATTTTTGTTATGATTGTCATAAAATTTGTTTAAATAACTATTTACTATAATCGGTCACAAAAAATAAATTAAAATTCAAAAACTCAGCCATTCTGCTGTTAATTTAATTTAACGTTAAATCTGAATAAGTTAATACAGTTTACAATGTCTGCTTTTGCTGGGTTGAATTTTGGGCAGGGAGAGGTTTAAATATCTTCTTGTAAGATTTATTATTTGTAATAGATTTCTGTATTCCATAGTATCAAATGCAGAAAAGATTGCTTTTCATAAATATAATAACGTATTATAACAAGAACAGAAGTATTTCTATATGCCTTTTTTTTGTGTATAATTCTTGAAAATTCTTCCATTAAGTGATAACAGAAATGAACCATGACCAATATTTTAATTATTGTTTTCTCTCAATTGTTCAGTTTCCCCTCTTACACATACATCTAATTTGAAAAAAAAATTAAATTCCTCGCACTTAAGTACTCAGATACTGTATAATCAATATCTGCGGTTTCAACATAACATGGTGCGTGAAGTGTAATAAATGAATAATTATACCATTGTATGCCTGTTGCTCTCTGCGGCGAGACTTTTTAACGGGAGATCGGTTCACATTTGCACCTCGAAGTTTGGAACAGCAGAAAACCAACTTCAGCTGATCACCACTGCAGCAACGGTGGGGTTTGAACCTGGATCCTCGCGATACGAGTCCATCACTATGACCACTCGACCAGCACAGTGACCATTTACAATCATACTAAAAATTATGACTTTTCTTGCAATAATAATGTTATGAAGTATAGATATTTGAAAAGGCTTGGTTAACTCATGCAAGGTTCGCGTGGCATGTGATTGTAATAATAGAAGAACGAGATTCTAAACGGATTTCGACAGTAGAAGTCGAAGAGAGAAGGGATATGTTTGGAAGGCTGCTCTACTTTTAGCAGCACTTTTAGTTCATGTAAATAAAGGCGGTTATTTGTTCTCAAATCCTTGTTTCTGTGAGTGCCTACCCATATTCAAGTCCTCGGCGAAGAACCTGGGAGAGATCCGCGAGACGGGACGAATCTGCTGACAAAAGGTTCGATGAGCAGGCCCGTCATTTAGGGGGGGGGATACACTAAAAATGGTGTATATATATATACAAATATATATATACATTGAGTACATGTGTTTTGTCCCTTTCCCCCTGGAAAAAGTTGAAATGACAGCCCTGTGTGTGTGTGTGTGTGTCGATGAGTGACCAGGAGGTGCGACGTGATGCAACAATATTCATAAAAACATTCATTTCAGTGACATCTTTTGCTACCTGCAAAAAAAAATTTAAATCCAATTGACAGAAATGAAACTTATACCGAGTTTCGTGGTTCCAGTTGAAATGAAAACGCAGTGTAATTGATGTATCTATGCAACGTTTGCCTTGCATTCCCCGGTTCTTTATCAATTTTACCCCAGTGATCATTGAATGGATGAAATAATGAATGTAACAAGACTTTACTAAATTCTAAATTTTTATTCTATTAACTATTAGTATAACTTTAACAAAACAATTATCATAATTAGCCCTTTCTCTGAGACATTACAATGAGATAACAAAAACAGAACGCTCTCACGGCTATGTCCAGGTATTCGCATATTAGTTCACATCGTCCGGAGGACAGTCCAAGATGTCTCAGCCAATCAGTGGCCTTCTCTACATCACGGCAGGAGATACTGCGACACCAGGTTCAGACGATCATGCGTTGAGGCTACAGGTCAGCCACTGCGTAGGAAACTGGAGGCGGACGTCCAGGGGTAACCAGTCTGGCCACTAATCAATTCGTAGGTGACAGGATCACGACGAGGTTAGACTATCACATGAAGTTAAGGGATGAGACGAGGGAGGTGCCAAAGGCACACCTTCCCAAATTTAACACATTGTTTTAACTGAGAGACAATCTGACTCACACCTCAACTGGGCGTGATGCCTGAGTGATGAAGACAGGAGGTTAGTCGGAAGAAGTAGTAGGTGTTCGTGCAGATCTGTCTGGTTTTTATACAGGAGCATTCCCACAATGCTTCATGAAAGAACCAATCACAAGGTCGAAGGTGCGGTATTGAGCTTGCGTCCAATTTACATAACTTCATGAGAGAGAAGGAAATATAGTAAAAAATATAACACAGAATCTGGCAACCAAATATAACAAATTGGAGATCTGGCCAGGATCCACAACTCTTAGGCCTATTGCACATTGTATAAGCTCATGACATTAGAGACCGTGAGATGGTCCTAGGACCCGACGAAGGAGTGGAGGTAAAATATATTGCACATTTATATAACACTTTGCTGAACATTTACATTATATTGCACAATTTATTCGATATTGAGTTTGATGACGACTCGACGCAGTTCCCACCGATGAGCCATGGGAACCCCCCAGAGGGAAAGAGAAGGTAACTAGACGAGTTATTGGGATCTCTGACATGGATGTAAACCGAAATTTATATGGGATGTTGGCAGCCCGACCTCTGACCCCATTCTCGCCCGACGGCCAGGATACCCCACTGCCCAACCATCAGACTAAGCGAACTAACTGGCTCGAACCGGATCGCCAGCGGAAGTCTCGGGTGGTTTCCGGTAGCCAACGAACTCTGGTGCCTAAACAAGATTAGATGAACATTGAGATTGTAAGAGTTCCCAGGTCATTATGTTACATCTAATAAATTAAATATTTTAACATTAATATGTATAGGAATAAAGTGCGACCGAAGCTAAACATGCATAATGAATGAATAAATGAGTAAGTGTCATATAAATGAGAGCTGTATTAATGAATGTTCCACTGTACTGTGGTTTTATGAGTGTTTCTGTGTATACTGAACCCGACTATATGAGCATACAATAGTTGAAGAGTGATTCCGTCACTATGGAATCTCAAATGTTTGTAAAAATTAGAGGTGGGGAAAGGGGAGAATGGCATGGCATCTGTCTTAGGGGGTGTGTTGGTGACAGTATCTCTTTGTGATAAAGCTAGCCAATGGCCACTCTCAAGCGGGACCATACAGTAATAACAAACCATAAAAAAATACGAAGACATGGGGTATCATATGTCAACGTTTTTTTAGGGGAAGCTGTGTTTCATATGATGAAATTTGAGATGATTATAACCAGGAATTTCATGTTGAGAATTTATTATTTACAAATGTGGACTTGTGTAAAATTACATTTTGTTCAGATTTTTTTAAATTGAATATTTGTTTTTCATCTCTTGTTGTGTTCTTTTTGGATTGTTTTCTTGGTATCAATGAAAAAGGATAGAAATAAACATCTACATTTTAACATTGGGGAAAAAAGATAGAATTGTTTCTTTTTATTTTCCATTCTAAAGTTTCAGTGTTTGCACGTGTTTCTTTAGTGTCTGCTCAAGCTAGAACAGTGTTGACAACTTAGTTATATTCCAACTAGATCAGGCCTTTTTCTTGGCCATTTTGATGGAAAAAATACCCATCTAGTTGCTAGTTGTTTGTCCTTTTTAAAAAATTTCCTGTGTACTAATAGTCTATTATTAAATCGAGAGAAAATACAGGTGTGTTCTGGGAAAAAAAGAGACGTATGATCATCCAAATAATGATTAAAATTAATTATGGTTGTTCTAGTTTCTAGTTGCTTTCGATAGAGATGAATCTCTTTTATGAAAAATTTATAATTTTACAACGCTATACAATGTAATCTTGCTTCCTTTTGTACTTGCAAAAATTTTCTACCTCGCATATGTTTTTATATTGTTTTAATCAATGCCAGCACCATGCAACCCGCTCCGATTATGCCGCACACTCTCTCGTTTTTGTCTATTTAGTGCATGTTTTGCGAACCTTCATTTATCTATTTTTGCAAATGTTATACACTCCTGTTCTGCACATGCTATACAACTTCAGCATGCATCGTTTTGTACACGCAATAATTTTCTACCTCGCACATGTTTTTTAGATTGTTTTGAATCAATGACAACACATTGTGTCATCATCCCCATTGTGCGTAATTTTTGATTGGAGCTCGTTCTGTAAACTTCTGATAGATTTCTTGCTATGCTTTTTTCCAAGTTTGTAATGTTATGCATTGACACAGAGATATAATTAATAATTGTATTAATTAATAATTGTATTAATTAATAATTGTATTAATTAATAATTGTATTAATTAATAATTTATTACTAATTAATTAAAATGTTAATTTTATTAAAATTTGAAATTTTCACCTGCAATGTCATTTGTACAAACACAACAGAGTTTACTCCGCTTCCAGTGCCCTTTCTTTCTAGTGCCCCACCAGTTAAAATTTCTTATAAAATGGCCTGCATGAAACTATTTTAATTTTTATTTTGAGTTGTTTTATTTTTATTTATTCTCATTTTTTTTCCAATTCTTGCTTGTTCTGTTTTCTAAGCTTTATTGTCTCTTTATTTTATATTTAAGCATTTGAGAAGTTGCTTCTGCAGAAATTTAGTCTCATTTTTTTTTTGTCTTAATATCTGCATAAGTGGATAGAAAAGAATTCTCTGAAAAGATATAGTATGTTTGAAGCCAAAAATGTATTTAAGATTGTTCACAGAGGAAAATACCACTCTAGCAAGATTGGTAGGCATGATTGGAATAATGCCACGTCATACAATTTGAATAATGTGCCGCTGTAGTGGTCGAGTGGTCATAATGACGGACTCGCATCGCGGGGACCCGGATTCAAGCCCCACTGTCACCACAGTGGTGGTCGGCTGAAGTTGGTTTTCTGTGGTTCCCAACTTCAAGGAGCAAATGCGAGCCGGTCTCCCCATTAAAAAGTCTCGCCACAGAGAGCAACAGTCCTACAAACAGTACAAATATTCAGTCACTACACATCACTCACTTCACTTCTGAGATATAGATGGCAGCACTGAAAAATCATACACAACACTAGATACGCACTCAGACTGTTAGGTACACGCACTTACACTTCCGGCACAACTCACTAGGTAGTAAATTGCTTATGGCAATAGACCTGAGTTGTGCTCGGTTTGAAAAAAAAAAAAAAAAATTTGAATAATGTGAAAATGATTGAGCATAGGAGCACCAAACGGCAACTGAAAAGAATATGGCTTAGTATATGGTACAAAAAGGCTACAGAGTTCTCTCAAAACTATTGAAATATATTTTTTAAAACCTGAAAAAGGAAACCTATTACTGGTGTATTAACCTCACACTAAATACGTACAGGATCCTGGAAATTCAAGCCATTTGAACACACCACCAATAATTTAGAATGCATTTTATATGACCTGTTCAAATAAAACTGGTTCCAGTTTTCTGGGGATTAAATGAAGAGAGCAAAGATAAAGCAAGCACAAATAGAATTATTAGACATGATTTAATATTGCTCCATATACAAGTTCTTATTTTCAAATATTGATAAATTTTTTTAATATAGCTGCAAGTAAGATGACAAGACTTTTTATTGCAGATGGAATTGCCTGCCTCATGCCAGCAAGAAGTTTCAGCCATCTTTTATGTTTCAGACAAAACCTATAAAACATTGAAAATACATTTCTTTTAATTTATTGAATATTGAGAACATTTTGATAGTAGCCTACATTAGAGAAATAATATTTTATGAGTATGAATCACAGGTTTCACTGACTCAAGCCCCTCTTCCAACAATATTTCAAGAAATCTTGATAATTTTGAATAAGTATATATTGAAATGTTGAGCTGGTGTCCCACCAATATCTTTGATAACTTTATGCCTATGGTGTGAAAAATGCACATTCTCTAACATCAAAATAATTTCATAGACCAATCTCGTGAATACCACAAAAAATAATAGCTACTGATATATTTGCACTGGAACAGGGATGTTGGAAATGTTATGCATCAGCGAGCTTCATGTTAAAGGAATCTGATTTCTGGATTGATTTGGACTTTCTAAACAGTGGCCGAAATTTACTGGATGATTCTTAGCCGAACAAAATTCAGTTTTATAGAATGAAAATAATTCAAAATGTAGTAAAAAATTACAAACTGTGCGTGTGTGTGTGCACATACAATAATGTATTCAAATCTTGGTTTAAATCTTGATCTCGTGTAGAGGTCAAGATTTAAAGCAATGTTCTGTTCATTTGATAAACTAATTTTCAGGTTGTAGGAATTGTCTATACTAAAAATATTATTTGATAATTAATTTTCACTCTAAATCTTTCAAAACATGGTTTTTTGAAATGAAAATTAATGCAGAAGCTCCACTAATTTTTGCTCAAGTCTCCACAATAACATTTTCAAAAACGTAAGCACAGCTGCAGCAGGAAAAACTAACTTAAAAAAACACATTTAAACTGTGCTTATGAATATTCTTTAAATTGTATCTTCTTTATTGTGACCTAACAAAAAGGGTTTTAATCAATACTCAAATGTTGTACTTATTCTATTTGGAAGAGTTGATCAACTTTGCTCAAGAATATTAAGAAGACACCAATGAATAAGGCAAATTTTTGTATTTTTCATGTATTTGCCTTATTCTTGATGTCTGGTCGTTGGTGTCTTCTTAATACTTATTTTATTGTAAATTATATAAATAGTCTGCCATTGTACACATAAACTACAAACAAATGCACCACTTTGAAAACATTTTGTGTGGAATCCAAATTATTTTTATTTTTTGTTAGTTGTGTATGGAGACCTATGCTTGGACTTTTCATGTCAAGGTTTTATGAACTGTGAAAACATAGATTATTTCAATGTTTCATGGCCATATATATGATATGAGGGTTATTCCACAACTCGGCAATATTTCCTTCTTGGCAACCTTGTATAGCAATCAGCTGCACAATCACACTCAGAGGTTAATCTTTCAATGCATGAACTTCATATATACTGTGCATCTAAATTATATTATGAATTATATAAAATTACCATCATTATTGTAGGAATTGTCTATACTAAAAATATTATTTTATAACTAAAATTTTCACTCTAAATTTTTCAAGGTTGTATTATACAAGTCAACCATTTTAATCACATTTGCACCCATAGTAGTTGAACATCAGTTTCCAACAGATTAAAACTCATATTGATCCCTTTTTTTCTGATTTTAATCAAGTGTAATGATCACTTATTGCACGATTATTGATGATTATGATTAGTCTAATCCAAGGAACAACTTCTGACTAGTTCATAACTAATTATATGGAAAGGTTATCAATCACATTTCTAATTGTTTCAATTTATTTAGAATTTTATTTAAAATAAGAAAATATCATAAAAGGTAAAATTCCAATTTAATGGTATTCAAAGAAAGAGAAAAATACTTATCATTGCACACGATTTATTGGTGGAATAGTGTGAGACAACAGCAGAGTAGTAACACTATATAGGCAATTTTTTTTCATTGTATCGAAGTTTCACTGTGTCATGTGTAACTCCTAGAAAAATTTCAAATAGGTATATGTGGTATAAAAATTTCAAATTATACATTTGCTTATTAATATTTCACGTACATACTTTGAACAATTTTAATCATAGCCCCTTGCATGTAGAATGGAAAGGGGAGCTGACAGTGAATGTAATCACTGTTCACTTACATTAAAAATATACTACACAGAACCCCATAAGAAATCCTGCCCTGAGAGACAATGATCAGAGGCCATGATCTATATATAGTTAATGGGCTAATAAATGTGGCCAGTGAGAGACAAAAAGAGTTCATTGTTATTGATGAAATATTTTAACACTGTATAGAAGACTGTGCCAAGACCGAAGAGCGATATTTTTATATAGCCAATTATCATTGTGTTGAAGTTTCAGTCAAGTTTAACTCATAGCATGTAAAATTTCAAATGGGTATATAGTATACAGATTTCAAATAATAAATTTCCATATTCATATTTGATCTATCTATTACGTACATACTTTAAACAATTTTAAGCATGTCCCCTTGCATTCTGGGAAAGGGGGGGCACAATGATTGAATGAATTCTCTGTCATGATATAATTTAATAATTGTTCAATTTTTACATAAAAATATAACTCATATATATACTTACATAAAAATATAATTCATATAAAATATACATAGTCTTATAAAAAAATTCACTTCAGTGAACCACATAAAAATCCCTGCCCTGATAGCCCATGGGTGAGGCTTAGGATGCAAAAAGGTGTAGCTGGGGCAAATGGGGCCTCACAAAAAAATATGCATACTCATTTTGCAACCTTTTAAAGGGCACGCCCAAGAAGGCACGCTACGACCTTGCCTATGATTGTTTAGTTTATATATATAGGCTAATAAATATTTTTTCACCATCACCAAGTAGGCATGTCCCCTCCCCCCCCACATCATGAAGCTGAGTCCCTCTGCCAGAATTTTTGGTAGGGACCCAGCTGAAACTGGGTAGCAGAAGTGCCAACATGACATGACAAAAATATTTAGGGGCTGAAAATCCCTATTCATCCTGTACGCAGCAGGAATGGTGTGTGGTATTGTGTATATTTGTGAATTATATGGGTTGGGGGCTCAGCACAAAATTTATAGGGAGAGCTCAACATGGCTCACCACAAGGGTGGGGCTGATAGGGCCCGGAACAAATACCATCATTTTTGATTTTTCCATGCTATGAATTCACTATAGAAGGGCCCTACCCAAGGATGTGGGTCATAGGAGCTTAAATAACCTCAGCTCCCAGGTTCCGGCATATATGGCTCAAGCACCGTGACACAACCCTTATTTACCTTTTTTTTCACACTGTAAATTCACTACAGAGGGGCCCATTTTAACCTGGCCTAAGGGCCCGCCAAAGATCACAGCCGAGCAGGAGGGAACAGATTTATGAATTTAAATAACAAAACAATAATAATGGTAAAAAAAAACATTGACAATATCTTAGAAAATTTATTCTCTAGTTCAATATAGCAATACTAAAATAATGCTTACCTTTTCTCTAAATGCTGTCTTCAACGTCAACTATTTTGGAATTGCCGGCCATCGCAGCTTGTAATTAACGCTGTGCTTTCCTCTCTTCCAAAATGGCCGTCTTTGTTAACACTCACTGACAGGGAAGACAGGGGAGAGAGGGAAACACATCGTGAGGGCCTATACCGTTCTTGGTTGTTGTCTGTCATTATAAATGGCAAGTGAGACGTGATGATGGGCAAAAAATTTGGATTATTTCAAAAGAAACTAATTATTGTATAAAATATTCTCCTGCGAAACGAAATGCTGTAAAAATGAAAGTAAAACTATTTTAGAGAAAAAATGAAGATATTTTGGCATATATTGAGTGAATACATTTTTACTATACCGTTCGGTAAAGGACACGTAAAAATTTCCGACCTCTTTCCAACGCTCGGTATTCATTTGATGATCCGACGCTTTGACGATACCGTTGTACTACTGGGGGTATTCAATAACACTAAAATAATAGGGCCCAAATGAAAAAAAAAATTAGAGAGTACCCGGGAAAAGGTATACACTGTTTGCTAACACTAACGCCCAAAAAACCCATGAAATTATATCAAAGAAGCGGGAAACAAAGAATGAAATATTTCCTCCTAAACGAACACATGAGCAAAGAAATTGATTATCGACAAAGAAACAACGGTCACAAACCTGACAAAAGTACAATGAAAATGAAATGAGAGCAAGAAATTAAAATTTAAGTTGATCAAAAATACACAATGGAAAATAAAATAGTTGAGAGTAATAAAAAACACTTACCTTGCAAATCCAGCAATGGAAGTCATTCTAAAAAACCAGTGACAAAATAAAACTAAAGAGAATAATTAAACTCACAGACATGCCACAATTGGCTTAAAGCTTGTCAGTTGTGATGAATGTTCAGTTTTGCCATGGGAGGGGTACTCCCAGGACAACATAACCATAGTACAAAAAAAGTAGTCACTCTAAAACTTGTTTTTTTAAATTTTAATTCAAAGTTCATTAAATTCAGCACCTCACTGGAACTTAGAGGACTCAGACCACGTGAGCCCCCATCCCGAAGCAACGTTCCGAGGTTGCAGAGTTACTTAGTAATTCATGAATATTCAATGCAATCTCAATCTACATCTGCGCCGCCCTTGTGAGCCATATATACGGATGTCTAGCAACCCTAGACCCCAATCCCTGTTTCTTTGAATCAGAGCTCCCACGTCACCTATGACAAAACATTCTTTCCGACACAAGTTCCATGAGCTCAACCATGCACTATGCAAATGAAGCTGGGTCTACACCCGCCATGCTGAACCATTTAAAAACTTGGTTTTAGCCCACAGCGTGTGGCGGTTTTGACAGAAAACAGGTTTTTGCACATTTGGGCATCGAGCAGAGCGGCAGCGGGTTAGACATGGCTTTACAGATTGTCTTCAGCGTACAGACAAAACAGATCGACTCAGAGTTTGTCTTCTCTCACATGCATATACGAGTTCATCGTTATGGTAAAGATCGATGTAATTTCATAAAAATAATAAAAATAAGTAAAACACCACAACAAACTCAAAGATCAAATTTTTTAAACTGATTTCCGTAGTACTGAGAGTGTTTCCCATATAGCTCCGTAGTTCATTGCGGTCATCCGTAGAAACCACAGACAATCCGTAACAGTTGGCAACACTCCGAACTCACAAACTAGAAAAATAAAGAAAACGCCACAGAGTATGACCCAAAAAATAAAGAAACACGCTAATTAAAATTCACGAGAAAGAAGAAAAACACAATGTCGCAACCAACATGACAGATAATTCGTCGGTAATCCCTTGGCAACGGTTCTGGATAAAACTACTGCTATTGGTCAGTGAGCGGAGTACAATAAAAGAACACCCAATCCCTACCGCAGTCAAGATGACAATGTTTTAGTAGTTAAATATTTTATGAGATGAACAATAATCATGATCTAAGGAAGTCATAATAAAAACAGTTTAAAATGCTAGTAATTACAGTGGCCACATGATTTTACAAACCTACACAAATTATCACTTGACATTTTTTTTGAAAACTAGTCCTACAGCCCGAAAAATACCCCCTTTTTTGTCTTTCTCATTCCCAGTTTGTAAAAATGAGTGACCACTGTATAATGTATTTATGAATTTTTATAAAAATGATACTGTAGTAAAATATTTGTATTAACAAATCTGAGATTATTAATTTTTTGTCTGAGGAATGTAACTGAATAAGCTACTTTATTTTTCACATTTTTCATTTTTAACAAGTGTTACATTTTCTGGCATAATGTGGTGGTGCATTCACCACTGTACGGGTGTCCCTTGCTTTAAGTGATTAATTGATTCCATAAGACAAAATCATGTAAAGTGAGTTGAAATTTAACATAGGTAACATAAGGATAGTAGTGTTTCTTCAGAAGGAAGAAAAAAATAAACTCTATTCTCAGAAGCAAAAAATTTTATGAAAGAGAGAATTCATTAAACTTCTGAAGTTTGTTGATTTTCTATATGAATGAATTTAATTAATCATCCGCTGTGGTGGTCGAGTGGTTATAGTGATGGACTCGTGATGCGAGGATCCGGGTTCGAACCCCACAGTGGTGGTCGGCTGAAGTTGATTTTCTGTGGTTCCCAACTTCAAGGCGCAAATGCGAGCCGATCTCCCCGTTAAAAAGTCTCGCCACAGAGAGCAACAGGCGTACAAACAGTACAAATATTCAGTCACTACACATCACTCACTTCACTTCTGAGATATAGATGGCAGCACTGAAAAATCATACACAACACTAGACACAATTATTTAAAAATTTTAAATATTTAAAATTATTTTTAATATTTATTTTTAAAATGTTTAACCTTTTAATTTTTTTAAAACTTTTATGTGGTGGGTTGTGGCGGGTTGGTAAGTGTAGGTAAGCGTAGTTGGTAACGTGTAGTGGTGGGTTGGTAAGATACGGGGTTAGAGATGGGAAGAGTTCAGGGTACATGGGTTCAAACCTGCCCTCCTACAAGTAATTACAAGTTGCCGCTGTGGTGGTCGAGTGGTTATAGTGACGGACTCGCGATGCGAGGATCCGGGTTCGAACCCCACAGTGGTGGTCGGCTGAAGTTGGTTTTCTGTGGTTCCCAACTTCAAGGAGCAAATGCGAGCCGATCTCCCCGTTAAAAAGTCTCGCCACAGAGAGCAACAGTCCTACAACGATAAATCATTCAATCATAACACTTCACTCATAGTTAGAAAAACTGGTGGCAGATGGCAGCACTACACATAACAAGCATTACAGAGAAACAAAAAAACTTCACGTCAGGTTTCACTACACGTACACGCACATTCCCGCATGTACCGATTCGTTGGGGGTTCCGCGGGGGGGGGGTGCATGTGTGGTGTAGCAGTATTGGGTAGGGCCTCCAAAAAATGGCTCAGGGATCCATGATGTTCTTAAGTCAGCCACCTCGTTGGGCAATCTGCCTGTTGTGGCATTGTATTTGTATTTTAAACTTCTGACGCTCCTCAATCAGATGCTGGATTAACTATTCCTGGTAAGTATAGATTTTTGCTCTCCTGAAGAGCATGGGGTGATGATATGCTGATAGTTCTTTTACTGAAACAGCCAAGATTCAGCTGACTGACAGCAATTTTCATTTTGGCTATAAAGATTGTAGCAAGACAGAGAACCCTGAATATACTTACAAATGTAAAAATTCTAGTCTCATCTACATCTTCAAATCTAACTGGTTTTTACATGACTTTAATTTGAAACCTTGTTTCAGATTGAAAATCATTAGAATCAAACTCCACACCAAATCTCACAGGTTTTGAGATTTTTTAAATTTCAAAACAAAATTATGTTAAGCATATTCATACGAAGCAAAGGATATCCATTTTTAAAAAAAATTTCAATCCTATGACATATCTCATTCCTAGCGAGTTTGATCTGTTTGAACCCTTTAATTATTTCATGTTACCTAATAAATAATGGAATCAGCAGGTGAGATCATATCTAATGCTTGTTCTAAAGCAAGTCATATTTGATTTTAAGTTTTATCTGGATCTCTCCAAAGCGAATATGCTGAAATCTGTGACGTACGAACAATCAGTGCTACTGCAGAAAAATCTGGTAGAATTTTAAGGAAAAGTATAGAAACACTATTACTTAATATATTGGGAATTTTTACCACAGAACATTTCCAGTCAGCCAAGAGCTTGTTACAGAACAATGTAAAACATTCTGCTTTGGGGATCTGAACATAAATTTATCCTAATTTGCTGATAAAACCATTTACATAACACCAGGAGTCTGTCTAGCCTTTTTTCTAAGGGTTCTGTTTTTTTTTTTTTTTTAAATGTCCAAAATAACAGCTAACGTAATACTGACTAAACTGTGCCACCTCATTTTATCAATAATTTACCAACTTATAAGAAAAGAAACCAACATGTGCTATCATGAAACAACTCTGCATTTTTTTATTTTATATAAATTTTGAAATAAGATTATATTTTAAATTATATGCCAAGGAATAAAATCAAGAATCGCTATGTTCACTGAAAAATATATCAACATTGCTATTTTTTTTTTAGTCTATTCCAGTTCTTAGTCTTTTCAATTCATCTGAAATCCTAATCCTGAATTGTTCCTTACCAATCTCAATACTGGTATTACCTCGTAAAAGCACTGGTTTGACAATGTGTTAACAACTAATAGTCCATCCTATTCATCCCACTAAAACACTTCAATAACTCCATGACACTCGCAACCTTTCAATAATAATTTTTAAAATATTTTATCTCTCCTCATCAAACAAGTTCTGTGTACCAGCAAGCGTCTCTCTCTATACCTCTCCATTGCACCGCCCTTGACTAAGTCTATATCTCTCTGTAGGCATGGCCTTCAAAACAGTATGGCATATTCTAGGCCAGTATGAACTAAGCTACAGATAAGGAGAACTTTGTGAGGATGTAAATCGACCCTTTCAAGTATCAAACCAAGCATTTTATTTGCTTTTCTGACAACCACCAAACAATGTTTAGAAAACCTAAGTCACACATTAATGAGGGGGAATTTAAAAATCAGTTTACTTCCATACGAAATAATTTTACCACCCAGCTCGCAGATGTAATCTTATTCATAATTATTATTACTATTATAATTCAAATAGGTTATTCAAACCAAAGTGAGTAACTACGCACTTGTCAATGCTGAAAGACCCGATTGATTTATTTGTCCATACTGAAATAATATTCAAGTTGGTCAAAGCAGTGATTCTCAACCTTTGTTTTGCCATGTCCCCCAAGCATCATGTAAAATCCTGAAACCCCCTTCAAGAGACATGGGAGGAAATTGGCCCATGCAATTCTCCCTCCCCCACAAATGACAGAAAATTAAAGAAAATTTGAACAAAAATTTAAATATTGGAAAAATCCTCTAAATGCTGTTTCCATCAATTTCTATAAATTTAAAATACCTTTTGAAGGTTAAAACTCAAAATTTCCTTGGAGATATTTTCTATGCTCCTCTCAAACCTCAAATTTAACCTGTGTGCCCCTAAAAAAAGTAGGTCCCGCATGTGCTTGTTCCCCCTTCCACAACATAGTTCTTATTATTCAAAAAGAGAACATCTATCCATGTGCAGCAAGCTCAAAAGACAGTTAAATTAGTCTAAAACAAAGGTTTTAAATCTTTCAGACATTGCAGGCCAGAACAATTTCCACAAAGCTAATAAGTGATACTCTGGTATCTTGATTCACAGAATGGCATATTAACAGGGAAACCTAATGAAGCCCAGGGTTCCGAGTCAAACAGAATATTCTGCAGCACATAATTATTAGAGAATTTTATTTATTTTGAGACTTTTCACCAAATATGGATTTTCATTAACTCTGAGAAATTATTTTTTCATCAAATGCCCCATTAAAACTCAAATTTCCTCTTCTAAATCAAAGACCCCCTCCCTGTGGGGCATGGGCCCCATGTTGGGAACCACGGTCTAGCGCACAACTCCCTATAAATCAAATTCTTGACTACGCTCATCAGTTTTACATAATTCACAAACACTCAGACATGCCAACTTTGCATGAAGTCTCTCAGTAGTGATGAATGCTGAGCTTCATATTCATAGTAAAATTGAATATGATGTGGAACTAGTACATGTTCTACTAATATCTCTGTTAGCAGTTCTAGATCTACTCTTGATGACTCCAATAAAAAAATGTGATTTTTGAATTTTAATTGAAATTTCATATAAATAAAGCCCCTATTAAGCACTGGAACCTAGGAACTCCGGTCAAAAATGAGCTCCTCCTCTCTTTTCTCCAAACAACTTTCCGAGGTCGTTGAGTTCCTTATATAGTAATTCATAATTATTCAATGTGTATACATGGACGTCTAGCAACCCAAGACACCCTTAATCCAAATACTTGACTAATAATCTGTTGCCAGATACCAAAAAGAGAAATAAATAAATCTATAGTTTGTCCATATAATATATATATATATATATTATATATTTACATATTAATTTTCATTTAAAAAATTGTTTATAAATTGTTTATAATATTGTTTGTTAATTTAAAAAAGTTGTGTGAAAAATAAACATGAAAGCAAAATGTAAACAAATTAAGTTTTTATTGAAATTTTAACAAGTTTCTTTGTACACTTAATTTTTTTAATTGCGTCTGAATGAGGAACAGAATAAGGTGCCTTATTATATTTCGCTCCCCTGATGAAAACCTGGTTACGCCACTGATTCTAACACTCTGGGATTGTAGTTATATATTTTTAGATAATGTCTACTTGTGGAACTTGCAATGTATCTGAGAACACGTTTGGCTTTCACCCAATCTTGTTTTAAAGGATTCTCTAGCTTACGTGATAAAATTCCTACACCGCATGCTAGGTCAGGTCTGGTGCCTTCTTTCTTTTTCTTTCTTTCAAACCGAGCACAACTCAGGTCTATTGCCATAGGCAATTTACTACCTCGTGAGTTGTGCCGGAAGTGTAAGTGCGTGTACCTAACTGTCTGAATGCGTATCTAGTGCTGTGTATGATTTTTCAGTGCTGCCATCTATATCT
Source organism: Pholcus phalangioides (assembly GCF_987345545.1). Lineage (NCBI taxonomy): Eukaryota > Metazoa > Arthropoda > Arachnida > Araneae > Pholcidae > Pholcus > Pholcus phalangioides. Next base: position 30,187,839 of record NW_028301604.1, read on the forward strand.
AAGAAGTGAAGTGAGTGATGTGTAGTGACTGAATATTTGTACTGTTTGTAGGACTGTTGCTCTCTGTGGCGAGACTTTTTAACGGGGAGATCGGCTCGCATTTGCGCCTTGAAGTTGGGAACCACAGAAAACCAACTTCAGCCGACCACCACTGTGGTGACGGTGGGGCTCGAACCCGGGTTCCCGCGATGCGAGTCCGTCATTATGACCACTCGACCACCACAGCGGCTAGGTCTGGTGCCTACCATAAGATACACGATAACTACAACTACTTGTCTGTAAGGAAATGATTCATCTGCTTGTGATTCAAGACCATTTTCTTTTAACGGCTCTTTCAAAATAGGTGTATGAACTGGTCTACAATTTTCTCCACAAAATTTCTTCAACATCTTCTTTGCATATGTTTGCTGGCTAATTTTGATGTTTCCATTGGAAAACTTATTAATTTTCAATCCTAAGAAGTATGTTGTGGTTTACTAGCGACTTTAAATTTCATTTTCAACTGTTTAATGAATTCCTCAGCTTCTTGATCAGTAGCTGCGACTAGGCCATCATCAACATATAGAGCTACAAGTAATTTTCTGTTATTATGAACTCTAATGTACAAACAATGATCAGCTTCACTTGCTTTTTGAATCAGAGTTTCAACAAAAAAATCTCCAAAACAATTGTTCCAGCAGCAAGGAGCTTGCTTAACACTGCACTTGAGTCTTCACACATTGTTTGTCCCATCATTATAACCTTCAGGTTATTGCATATAGATGGTTTCTTCTAGATCACCACATAAAAATGCTGTAGAGACATCAAACTGAGTCAAATGCTATTTCTAACTTGATATGATTATCGAGCGTATTGTTCTCAACTTGGTTACCAGACTGAAAGCTTGATTGTAATCAATACCATGACATTGATTGAATCTTTTGATTACAAGTCTTGCTGCCTTGCTTTATATTTGTCAATGCCACCATCTGAATTCTTATTGATACGAAACACCCACTTACAAGGTACAGCTTTCTATCTTTTAGGTAATGGCTGTAGAATCCATGCACAATTTTCTCTTAAGGAATTGGTTTCAGAGTCCATGGCTTTGTTGCACAATGTACTGTCTGCACAATTGACTAAATCTTGGTAAGTTTCTGATTCATTTGCATCAGTTATGAAGACATCTGCCAACATAACATAGTCTTCAAATATTTAAGGCTCTTTTAACTCGCTTGTTTCTGAGCTGTCTTTCAGCTTCCTCATTTTCATCTTCTATGCTACAGCTGTTTTTCTCTGATTCTTCATCATGGGTATGCTTTCCCTCATTTGAAAGTTCTTGATCATTTCCTTCAATTGAAAGTGTCACTGTATTTTCAATCTGTAAGGGCTTCTCTTGAAATACCACATCACGACAGCAAATTACACACTGCCTTCCTTTGATATAGATGTGATATTTTTCATCTCCATTGTATCCAATAAGATATTTATTTTTTTCCCTTTTTATCTATCTTCTTTTTTCTTTGAGTTGGGATACGAGCATAGCAGACTGACCCACCGATACACATTATGCCTTATTTGAGGCTTCTTTTTCATCCATAGCTCAAATGGACTAAAACTGTGTGAACCAAATATTTTCCAGTCTTGTTCAAAATATAAGCTGAAATGTTGATAAACTCAGCCCATAGGAAAGTGGGAAAGCTCATTTCCTTGTTAAAGTACTTTTGAGAGTTCTTGCCATCTCAACAAGAGTTCTGTTCTCTCGTTCACTACTTCAATTTAATTCAGGAATATAAGGTGCAGTCAATCTGTGAATAATTCTATTCTTCTTGAGAATTCTTTGGACTGCTTGGTTGTCTCTCAATACTTGAGAGACCATTTCACACCACATATGGGTGACCATTTCACACCGCATTACTCCTGCAATGATTTCTTGCATATTCACACCCAAATGTGGTGTGAATATGCAAGAAATAATTGCAGAGCAATTTTCAGATGACCAAATTCATGCGAGTGAAGCCGCGGGTTACAGCTACTATACCAATAATCACAATTCACTTCTGCAGCAAAAACATCATCTATGGCTAAGAGAGTCATACTAACAGCAGCAGCGGTATTGCCATTCTTACTTTGATATATTATGGAACAACTTGTACTGGGTTTCTGTGGTTTACCATCTGCAATCTATTTTTGACAGCTCTTGACCCAATGTCCTTTCTGATGACAGTACTTACACCTACTGTATTTCTTATTTAAAGTTGTGCTTTTTCTTTTCTCTGCTGATGATGTTGGGTATTCTTCTATTTGAAACTTGCAACTATAGTGCTTCGTGACCTGATTCACTTTCACTGATGTGTGTCTGTCCTTAATTCCAGCTCAGGAGAACATAGTTGTCGTTAAATCATCAGCAGTTCTTTTTTCTTCACTCAGGAGTAACCAATTTGATTTGAAAGTATGATAACTTTGAGGAAGAGCATCAAGTATCTTTCACATCAGCAGCATCTGCGGAAGCCTGGTTTCTTGTTTACTTTCTAAACCTTTGTTAAGCTCATTCCACAAATTCTTTAATTTGGATAAGTTTGCTACCATGTCCTCAGTTGATGACCACTGGAAGAACTCTAAACAAATGTTGTACAGTTGATTTTCAGATGTGGCTTCAAATAGCTTGTGTAACTATAATACGCTGTTGCTAAAAAAAAATATCAACAGAGAACTCCTTATGGATCTGTTGTAAGGACATTCATGTCCCTGGAGGTCAAAAGTGTGTGTTGTATATACTTGTATAAATACTTTTGTATGTGTTATATAGGTTTGTATATAGTATAGATGTGTATACATGATGATGTACATACTTCGTATTTGTGTAATTAAAATAATAATAAAAAATTAAAAAAAAAAAGCTCTAGCCATACATCCCTAGCGCAGTCAAATCCCATCACTTTATGTAATGTGTCCTCTGCCATTGACTTTGTTAGAACCATCATAGCACAGCTATTTGCTTTATTGTACTCCAGCAATTCAACATTGTACTGACTTACAATATCTGCTGATAGTCTTCTCTGGTAGTTGAATTTTCTCATTGACTACATCTAAGGCCTCACCATAGAAACTTAATGCAAATTTTATCCTATACTTCCTTAGTGTCCAGTCTCCTTTGCCACTCAATGACTTGACTTAAAGCCAGCTTCTATCCTTAGGAACTACTTCACTTGTAGGCTTCTTGACTGGAGTTGAGCTTAGGAAATCACTGTTCACTCACTGACACACAGCAGATCAGAATGCAGTAGCCCATAACCTGATAAAATCATAACCTGTTGGGATTATAACCCACTGGTGTTTCCTTTTCACTAATGATGTGCGGGAGAGTAAATAATCTTAACTAGAATAATCAATTGTAATGAGACACGTTTATGAGAGATTTAAAGACCAAAAATAAGAGACAACATTTGTTTTTGTTTACACCTTGAAAAGCCATGTTACTTGTACTGTTGCCAAAACTCTGAATCTAAATACTTAACCAATAATCTGTTGCCAGATACAAAAAACAAAAATAAACGAAAAATGTTTGTCCATTAACATAATATTCTAACAATAAAGACCTATAAACAACTAATGCGACTGAAACACTCAAAAAGACACTATGTGATTCTATTGGTTGGTTCAGAAACTTGGCAGAGGGCAAAAATCATCTTTTTCAAAAACTGGCAAAGTTGTCTCATTGATAGTAGTAATCTTTTTCTACATGGTCATGTTGTGGTCATTTTTGTTGTACCTCCATGCAAATAACTATCTAATTGGTGCTGAGGTACTTTTTGCATTATTTAGTAGTTATTTACACTAAAACAACTAATGTATTATATAATTCTATATATTTAATATTTAACTTGAAAACAAACTGTACAATAAAAGATCAATTTCAATCAATTTAAAATTATCTAACAATTCAATCAATTTAAAATTATCTAACAATTCAATCAATTTAAAATTATCTAACAATTCAATCAATTTAAAATTATCTAACAATTCAATCAATTTAAAATTATCTAACAATTCAATCAATTTAAAATTATCTAACAATTCAATCAATTTAAAATTATCTAACAATTCAATCAATTTAAAATTATCTAACAATTCAATCAATTTAAAATTATCTAACAATTCAATCAATTTAAAATTATCTAACAATTCAATCAATTTAAAATTATCGATAATTTTATTTTGAATTGGAAACGAGAAAACCAATTTCATTTATAATTGTAATCAATTTTAAGAAAAGCTGGTATTTGGCTACAAAATTAACCAAACATTCAGTATTTAGTTATTCAGCTAAATCACTATTCATTCCATCTCTAATATCCATCAATGTGTAAAAATGAATTGTTTCCCCTCATGCCCAAGTTTCTGTAATTGCTATGAGATTTAAGTACTTTGCAGCAATCATGGCTTCTAAAAAGTCTTTTTATTAGCCACATGCGTCTTGCTTACCCAAGCTGTTAATTTGAATACACATTTTAGTTTGTCATGTGGTGTGTTGTTGAACAAGATATCCAAATCAGAATTCAGCAAAATCCCCTAAATTTGCTCAGTCATTCAAGTCAGTATTATATATTTCCCCAGTTTTACTCTCATCATTTTCAACAATTACTCCAAATTCTTTTCCAACTGGTCTGGGAGTAGAAACATAACCTGAGCCAGTCACAAATATCTCACACAATCTACCTGTTTTAGTGAACCTCATCCCAATGAAGCAACCTATGAAACAAAAAAGCTCCAAAAAGGTGCCCTAAAGAGAAAAATATATTTCAGACCTGCACTGAACTAACAAATCCTTCCCCTAGACAGTTTTGGAGTCACTGCCAGAAAACAGCCCCATCTCCATCTGAGTAGATGTCTAATTGTCTGTATTCCAACAGATTTGGCAAGATCTGCCCCTATCAGATTTTTTCCAACTCACTAAACTACTTCCCCCTATAACCTAAGTGAAAAACGTTTCCAATGGTTCTCTGCTATCTTTTCCCCAGGAAGACTACAGTGCTCGAAACCCCAGAAATCCCTAAGCCCCTTGTTACCCAGTTCCCTGACTATAGAATCCCAGATAATTACATCCCTAGCATCATTATAGTCATCCCTATTAACCTTATCAATCACCAAATGTGGTTCAATTTCAAACAAAATCAGTATAATATAAATAATTTAACATTAAATTGAAAATAATTTTAAATATTAAGTAAAAAAAAAAAAATCGTTGAACACAGTGATATATCAATTAAAAAAAAATATCATTACAGTCAGGTTTCACTGCATGTGCATTTGTTCCACTGAGTTTAACTCAGTGGAACAAATTCTTTAAGAAAAAGAATATTATTAATTAAACAGTTACCTGATAAAAAACTCCAGATGGTAATTGAATTTTACATGTTTCTCCAAATGAGGAAGGCAACTCTATTTCTCCTGCTGCATTATTCCTCACTGGATTCGATACCTTAAATAAGAAAGAAAGAAAAAAACTAACTTCAACTACTCATCAAGTACTTCATCTTAATTTGAAACATAGGCGGAGATGGACTTGCAAGTCTGGGGAAGCACGGTCATTGCTGGGGGGCACGATGATGATGTCAGTTCATATATACACAGACATGCCAACTTTTGAAATCCAGAAATCCGGAGATTCTCCTGAGAGGGGTACCCCCCCCCCCGACACTCATAGACTCAATAAGAAAAAAAGTTCATAAAAAAATTTTTTTTTTAATAAATTAAGAAAAAGTTACATTCTCTCCCCCCCCCCCCTCAAGAGAAGAATTTAATCGCATGTCAGTCTTTCCATGCAGAATAGAGAAATCACATCTACATAATGTTCATAAAGTATAAGTTTCCTTTCGTGGATGCTATCAGTGATTGATAATCTTGGGTATATGAATTCTTAAAAGCTTTATATTTAGCTACATATAGCTTAAAGTTTTATATTTTCTTTCCAAAGATGTTTAATCGGAAGAAACTATTAAAAAAAATTCAAATTACAAAGCTGCAGATGAAAAAATGTGTTTACCGCATGGCTGTTAATGCAATACAATAACGATTATACAGGAATTTCGGCAACCAAGGTCATGCCCCTGATAAATGATTGCGCTAAAACGCTACGGAAACGAAGTCGCATCTTTGCCAGTTGCTTAAATGCGGTCACAGAGACTTTTTTTTACGGCTGCTCGATGGAAATGACTACGGCTGTTCTCTATGGCTGTTTTCCCTAACGACGACGGTAATCATTGATGCCATGACAACGTGAAAGCTAGCGTAAAATCTAATTTTCTGCCAAAATCCGGAGGAAGGATGAAAAATCCAGAGTCTCCCGCCTAAATCGGGAGAGTTGGCACGTCTGTATACATTAGATCAGTCGACTCCACCTTTGACGCTGGGAGGCATTGCCCCCCCCCCCCCATATCCCTACCCATGATTTGAAAATAAAAGGAAAGGTCGTAAAAAACACCACAATTACTTTAAACAGGTTCATATGCAGTATTTATCATGTCCTGGCTAAAAATGTGTGTCTCAGATACAAAAATCTTGTAGTTGTAGGCCACAGAGTACAAGTTTGAGTGAAGACAGAATGGTTCGAAAATTGTCTTCGATGCAAAAAATTACCTTGGATGAAATTACAAAAACTGCTGGAATGAAAATTTTAAAAGATATAGTTCATAGAAAGATCAGTGAAGGAGGATATTTGATTCATAAAGGAATGACCAAGAAACTGCCTATCACAAGAAAGCAGACTGAAATGGGAGAGAAATTGTGTGTGTTACAGCGGTTTTTGTACACCAAGATTTCACTGTATTTTGTCTTCTAAACAAGCTATGCAAAAACACATTATTAAATACAGATTTTGAGCATTTTCCTCAAACAAACTTTTGGCATCCACTGTATACCTTTAACCCTTTGAAGGGTAAAGCATTTTTCCAAAACACATAGAAAACAATGCAAACTAAAAAACTACCTAAAAACGAGAGAATGACTCTTAAAGTCATTCTCTCGTTTTTCCGAGGCTTAGTTCATCTTGGACAGGAGTATGCTGTAAGGTTTTGCAGACCATACCTAGAGGTACATAGACTTGGTTGAAGGGGTACAGAGAAGAGCTACGCATGTCCTTTTTGGCACATGGGGCTTGAGTTGTGAAGAGAGACTTTTTTGATTTTTACATTGAAAGAATGCAGGTGTCGGGGGATATGGTCAAATTCTTTAAAATTTTCAACAGGATGGATAGGATGGACCATGAATTATAAATACAACATCAATCAACTTAAAAAACAAGGGGACACCAGCATGGCCCCCACATCCTGGAGCAGGGCCCCCTAGGCTGGGATCATTTGAGGGCCCCAGTCAGGCTTCTCACAGGCCCTTCTATAGTTAATTCATAGCATAAAAAAGCAAAATATGATGAGAAATGCCCCAGGGCTAGAGCCCTGTCAGCCCCACCCTTGTGGGGGCCATGGACACCAGTATAGATTGGTAAGGGACAATTCTAGGTTGTGGTGTAGCAGGGAGTTTTTCTCTAATAGGGTTGTGAATAAATAAATAGCTTACCCCGAGGAGTAGTCAATTCTAACACAATTGACATGTTTAAAACGAAATGCAATAAACATGTTGGGGTAAACTGAGAAGCTATCCATAGTTGGATAACACAACCATAAATATTTTTTATGGGCATTGTATTATATTTTATCATTTATATATATTCTTTAGTTTTTATAATTGCATTTTTAATTGGGGGGGGGTTGCTTTTTTTAGAAGTATATGTCATCCATATTTGTTATGGACACCTTTTTCTCATCCACCTTGTTGGGCATTTTGCCTGTTGTGGCTTTGTATTTGTATCAAATATGGATATTTGATACAAATCAAATATCCAATACTCAATTTCGAATTGAGATAAACTATTTGAATACTCTTGTGTGGCAAGGTTATTAGTTAATATATCTATATTTAAATCACCTATATTATGCTATCAGATTTCAAATTTTTTAGCAACGATTCTAACTCAATATTAAAGTTCAATATTGTAGAATTATGGGAGTGGTAAATTGATAGTAATGCAATTTTCAAATATTTTGAATATAAAACAATGTTTACCACAGTTAACAAAGGTGCATTAGTTGCTAACTGCATAAAATATGACGATTTACACATATATGCAACTATACCTCCTCATCTATCATTTTCTTGGCAACAGAAAAATGAATCAAAGCCCTCAATTTGATATTGATAAATATGTTATTAGATATCCAGATTTCTGACAACACCAGTATTGATATTTGATTTATATAAGACAACAAAGCTATTAAATTATCAAAGTTTGCACCCATACTCTGAATATTAACATGAAAAATATTATAATTGCACTTACAGATTGTTGACTGGGTTGTTGAAAAAACTTTCAAATCACCTAGGGCAATGGTTCTCAACCTTTTTTGACTCGCAGAGCCCTCTTTAGTAAAAAATTCTATGGCGGAGCCCCGTAGGCTCATTTTTTAATTATCCATCAAAGTTACTGATTTATTTTTAATATTTAAAAATATTTATAATTTTTTTTTTTTTTTTTTACTGTTTTTTTTATTTTCCTAGAGTGGCCGCGGAGCCCCTGGGGAATGCTCAAGGAGCCCCAAGGGCTCCACGGAACACCGGTTGAGAACCGCTGATCCAGGGTATTAATAGTAACACAAGTGGATTGAGAAGAGTCAACAATGTCTCTCGGTCAGTACATCAATAACTGTAACTCCTCCTCAGATGTTAATTGAAAAATCCTGGGTGCGTTATCAGCTCTCAAAAAGTTCTTTTCTCCTAAGTGCAGCAGTATTTTAAGTTGTGATCAAACTTGAATTTTCGCGAGCAAAAAAAAGTACACAAGGGTGTCTAGAAATCTCATACTTAGCTCAGAGGTGTTGATTTAGCAATCTTTCAATTTGTTTAGTATGTTGATTTCACAATCTTTGAATTTCTTTAGTATGCTGATTTAGCAATCCTCCAATTTTTTTAGTATGTTGTCTTGGGTGACTTTAGATGTAAGCTGAATGAGAGATTATGGGTTTAGATCTCTCTTTGTTGAAAGTGGGTACTCGATGAGCGGCTACTGTATTATCGACAATGTTGGTGTTTGCTAAAGCATCCATTTTTGCAAAAACTTGATGTATATTTTAATCTTTTAATTCAGATACATTTGAAATTTATATGTTTATATGTTCATCCACCATGCTTCAGTTCAATCGTATCCTGGCATAAATATTGCAATTCTTTTTTTAATTCAAAATTTTTGGCTGTGAGAATATTGTTTTCAGAAATCAAGTCCTTATTGATATCTTGAAGAGATTTGACTAGTTTTTTCAGCTCACATATAGTATCATTATTGAAATCAATAATTTTCTGAATTTCTCAATCTGACTTGAAACAAACTTCTTCTCTTTGTTCTGTTGCACAATTATCTTGAGAATATTGTGAGATGATTCCACTTAGCCATTATAAGGTTTTGTTGTTATGGTAGTCTCCTGGAGGCAGCTCACGCATGTTCATTTTTTGCCTAATGCCATGTTCATGTTTTCAAAACCTAGTCACTGATGCCACCGCATAAGAAATGGTACTCTGGTTTACACTTCGAGCACTGCATTTGATTGGAAGGTACCACAATGTCTTCTGAGCATGCCTTGCAAAGCATAGTTTATAAATGATAATTACGATTTAATCAAAGCAAATAAATTATGATTACAGTAGACACTTGTTAATTCAGCACATATCAGACTAGCCTGGTTATTGAAATCGTGGGATTACTGGAAGTCAATTGAAAAAAAGACAATTTAAATAACATTAACTACTACGTACAGATACAGAGTGATATGTTTTCTCTCTCCTATGCTCAAAGAAAATCTCCCCTAAAAAATGCCGGATTACTGGATGGGCTGGATTATCTAGAGACTACTGTATTTGCCTCAAACTTAGACTTTAAGAGAGGCAATAAATAAAATCAAAATTTATTTTGCCCCCCCCCCCCCTGCTTGAAGGAAATCAAAAATTAAAAACGTATTTGTAAAAATAAATGTTAAAAAAAACACAAACATATTTTTTGGTATAAATTCTGTATACCATGGGTGGCTTGAGCCTCGGGGCAAAAGTCTCACCATGCGAGACGACATTGGTTACGCGTCACTATGGCGTATAAGCCGCTTCAGTGAAGTGATCCCAAAAATTCGCAACTGTGTTCCTAGCTAGATAAAATGCATAAAAAATTACTTTTCTCCGAGAGTCATTAATGCGCTATAGTTCGAGTGTTTTTACAGACATGAAACTCATTCTCTCTCTCTCTCTCTATAAACTTTTCTGCAATTATATTTCTATTTACTCCTGATTTAACACTTCCCTAAAGCAGTAAGAAGCCATCCCTGTTTATATGCTGCTACAATATTATACAAATACAAATACAAATACAAATACAACGCCACAACAGGCAAAATGCCCAACGAGGTGGCTGATAAAAAGATGCCCATAAAAATATGGTTGTCATATGTTTCAAAAATACAGCAACCCAATTAAAAATGCAATTAACACAAATTACAAACAATATATACACATGATAAAATATTATACGATGCCCATAAAGATTACTTATGGTTGTCTTATTCTAAGAATGGATAGCTTCTCGATTTACCCCAACATGTTTATCGTATTTCTTTTTAAACGTGTCAATTGTGTTACAATTTACTACCTCCGGGGGTAAGCTATTCCATTTATTAACAACCCTATTGGAGAAAAATTCCCTGCGACACCATAACCTTGCATTGTCCCTCACCAATCGATACTGGTGTCCCCTTGTAAAAGCAGTCGATTGGCGGTGTACTAAAAGTTCATGGTCCATCCTATCCATCCCATTGAAAATTTTGAACACTTCGATCATATCTCCTCGACACCTGCGTTCATCCAATGTAAACATATTCAAAAAATGAAGTCTTTCTTCATAACTCAAGCCCTGTGTGCCAATAAGGACACGCGTAGCTCTTCTCTGCACCCCTTCAACCAAGTCTATGTCCCTCTGTAGGTATGGTCTCCAAAACCTTACAGCATACTCCAGTCCAGGACGAACTAAGCCTCGAAAAAGAGGAAGAATGACTTTAGGAGAACGCGAAGAGACCTTTTTGAAAATGAGACCAAGCATTCTATTCGATTTTTTGACAACCGCTGAACAATGTTCAGAAAACTTAAGTCGCTCGTCAATGAGAATTCCCAAATCGGTGACTCTAGTTGCATCCGGGATAGTGACACCATTCAACTCGTAAGAGAACCGTTGGTTGTTCGAACCAAAATGAGCGACCATGCACTTATCTACGCTAAACGTCATGCTCCATTCATTTGCCCATGCTGCAATCTTGTTTAAGTTGGTCTGGAGCAACTCCCTATCGCTTTCATTCCCGATTACCCCCATTAGCTTCACATCATCTGCGAATTTGCTAGTAATTCCATCGATACCCTGATCGAGTTTATCGATAAAAAGTGAAAAAAGTATGGGGCCAAGGACACTTCCCTGAGGAACTCCACTTGTGACGTCTGTCCAACCAGAGAATTCCCCGTTCACCATAACTCGTTGCGACCTATCTCTTAACCACGATTCTATCCAATTCAGCAAGTTGCCCCCTATTCCAATCTCGTGTAAACGCTTCAAGAGTTTGCCATGTTGGACCCGATCGAATGCCTTCTGGAAATCAAGGTAAACAACGTCGACATTTTTGCTCTTACCCAAAGCCTTAGTCACGTAATCATAGAAGCAAAGGAGGTTAGTTACACATGACTTCCCCTTCCTGAACCCATGCTGATTATCCGACAATACATTATTCTCGTCTATCCACTTCACAAACTGCCTTTTGATGATAATTTCCAAAATTTTCGAGAGGGAGCTCGTCAAACTCACTGGACGATAATTAGACACCACTTCTCTACTACCCTTCTTAAATATCGGAACAACGTTAGCCAGTTTCCAATCTCTCGGGACGATACCCTCAGCAACACTACTCCTGTATATCTGTGCGACTGGCCCCAACAATTCATTAGCACCTTCCCTGAGAACCCTGGGATAGATATCATCTGGTCCTGGTGCTTTGCTTGCACATACATTTCTTAGAAGATTTAGGACCTCCACGTCTTCCACTTGAATATCGTTGAGCGTTTTATTACCCCATGCAACACCCGTATATCGAATATCATTATCTCCATTAAAAACCGACGCGAAAAAGTCATTGAAAGCACTACACATGCCTACATTGCTCTCTACTTTTGAGCCTCCTATCGAGAGGGGGGCCAACTGTCCCCTTACATCCATTATTGACGTATCGAAAAAATGATTTTGGGTCAGAGCCAATGTTATCTGCCAACCTAGATTCAACTTGCTTTTTACTATCCCTTATCGCTTTCTTCAACAGTCTTCTTTTATCAGTAAACAATGATAGGTCACCTCGTCCACTTTTATACTCTCTGAATGCTCTTTTCTTTTCAAGATAAAGGTTCCGCACGCTATCCGTGAACCATAGAGGGTGTGATGTACAAACACGCTTTTTTCGAACAAAGGGTATGACGTCGTGCAAAACAGAGGACAGCTTCGTACTAAATTCTTCCCATTGACTTACCACCCCTACTGATTCCAACCGGTCTTTGAAAACTTCCGCTAACCTTCTTCGCAAAACATCAAAGTTAGTTCTCCGAAAACAAGGAACCAATCTTTTGTTATCAACCTTACCCGAGGAAAAGTTACAGTGAAATCTGACGATACGATGATCACTGGAAGAAAACTCTTCCCCCACCGAAACATGTTCAACTAGATCCTCAGAACTAGTAAGAACTAAATCCAAAATAGCAGTACCCCTAGTGGCTTCTGATACATGCTGATACAAAAAATTTTCGAGCACCAACTTAAGAAAGTCTCTTTCATACTGATTTCCAGATGAAAGGTTCTCCCAATCAATACCCGGGTAATTGAAATCCCCTAGTATGAGAACCCTCTTTCGCTTACACATGTAGGAAATTTCATCGTGCATTTTGGCGATGTAGTTTTGATCCCTATTCGGTGGATTGTAACAAACCCCAACAATAAGCTTATGACGTCTTTTGTTCTCAAGTTCAACCCATATGGTTTCAATATCACTTCTCTGTACGTTACACTCTCTAGCCTTCAAACATGATTTCACGTATATCAACACTCCACCCCCTTTCCTATCAGATCTATTTCTCAAAAAAGTATCGTATCCGGAGATGTGTAAGAAAGATTCATCCCCATCGTTTGCCCAAGATTCTGTAATGGCTATAAGATCCAAGTCCTCCACAACTATCATAGTTTCTAAAAAATCTTTCTTGTTACCCAAGCTCCTGGCATTTATTAACACACATTTTAATTTGCCCGGTGGTTTGTTGTCAATCGAGAAGCCATCCAAGTCAGAGGTGGGTAATTCCCCGTCAGTACTGTTGTGATTATCATTAACTAACCCGCATTCCCGACTACGTGGTCTGGGAGTAAAAAACCTGACCTAAGACTATCGTAAACCTCCCAGACCCCTCTCTTATTTAGATGGATCCCATCCGAACGAAGCCACCTATCGGTAAATGCGGGAAGCTCCAAGAACGTGACCCCAAGTGAGGAGCAAATGTCCTTCAGGCCTATATTGAATTGGTGGATCCTACTCCTATATCCCCTACTACCCCTTGGCAGCACTGGAATCACTGCCACATCTGAACCCCCCTCCCTAGCGGATAATAGTAAATCCCGGTACTCTGACAGAGACTCACTAATATTCGCTCCTACCTGATTTGTTCCCACCCACAGAATCACCCGCAAGGGCAACTTTCGGCGATGAAAAACGTCTCGAACGTTGCCAATCTTCCCCCCAGGAAGACAACAGCGCTCGAAACCCCGAAAATCCCTACACACTCGGTTCCCAAGTTCCCTAACCATAGAATCGCCGATGATTAAACCCCTATCACTATCCCCCTCTACCTCATCCACGACCACCCATTCGCCCTCTAAAATGTCGTTGTTCGTGGAGATTGCTTCTTCATCAACAGGTGGCTCGACGACCAGAGGGTCCGTTATAACCGGACCCTCTAGCACCCTAACTTTTTCCCGTAAAGCTTCGACCTCGTGTTCCAGCCTTTTTCTATCCAAGCACCCCTTACAATTGAAACTATCAGCTACTATACCCCTAGACCAGGGAAACCTCCCGTCGCAAGCTCTACACAACACTAGTCGAGGTCGAGGCATACTAACACTATTGCTAAAGCTAGATAATAATAATAATACTTAACAATACGAAAATGAGAAACGTTAACTGGAAATTAAAATAATGTAAAATACATTACTATGCAAAATATACGTAAGAGATTATACGAAAAAATTACGTAAAGTAGAATGCTCAGCACTAAATCACGAAGAATAAAATAAATATGTATATAAAGAATACAACACCCTCTAAAAAAAGTATTAAGCTACGAAGTACAATTTATACTTATTAGAATTACAACTCTAACTAACTATCGACTCTAACTAACTAACAACTTAGCTAACTATCTCAAAACACTAACACTACAACAATAGGCCCAAATGGAAGGAAAACAACGTTATTGAGAGTACCCGGGAAAAAGTATACACTGTTTGCTAACACTAACGTCCAAAACCTACGAACTTATATCAAAGAAGCGAGCGAACCTGGCGAAAAAACAACGAAAATGAAATGCGAACGAGAAAAATAAATATAAGTCGATCGAAAATACACAACGAAAATTTAAAAAAAAATGAGAGCAATATAAAAAAAAAAACCACTTATCTCACAATCCAACGTGCGCTAAAAAAAAAAGAAAATCACCGCAGAATATGACCCAAAAATAAACAACACGCTAAGTAAAACTCACGAGAACGAAGAAAAACACAAAGAAAGACACAAAATGGCGCACTGGCGTGTCGGTGAGCGGAGCGCGATAATAGCACGTCCGTTCCCAACGACGGCGAAGACGATTAGGGATTTAGGGAGACGATTATATCTCTCATCTATTTACTTTTCGGCTCCAGTACTTAATAAATTAAGTTTTTATTTCTCGTGATAAGATACTTTAGTAATAATTTCTAATAATTCATTATTGGAATGTTATATACACAAGAGTCATAGTTTTTCTTTATAATTAGTTTTGCTACAAGCCTAATCTATGAAAATATTTTATTACGTAAATCTTTGAATTTTTATACAAAATGTTTTTAATGGTTACTTGCATTTAATTATGATAGGGTAAGGTAATTAACCAGTCAGATGACCAATTAATTTCCCCTTTTTAAAAGTTTGAAGCTAATAAAATGAATTTTCCTGATTAAAATTTTTTATGAATACATTTAAACTGACTTCCTCATTTTTTTAAAATCACCAACCAAAAAAATTATGAGAATTTTAATAATTACTAATTAATTTTCAAAAATTGAAATAATTAGATTAAATATTGGCGCAACGGCATATGCTGTCATAACCATCTGACTGGTTAAGGTAGATGGATACTTTCGGAATAGCATACAATAATTACAACCTGAAAGTGTTGACTGTGAAGAGGCCAACTAAAATTAGGGTCTTTAAGCAGACAGTCGAGCCATCGAAGAGTAAATTAAATTTCAAATAATTTGGCAAGCACCAACCAAATTTATTGTGGAGCTAATCATAACCAATTGAATTAGTATTTAGTCATGCCAGAGCACTGGTTATAAATTTTTTCTACAATTGAGGGAGGGGGAACAACAATTAAAATGAATTTTTTTTTCAGTGGCAGCTCAAATGAGGTGTGACTCATGCAGACCCATGGAGCCACAGAAGGGGCACCACATCAGAGTTCAGGAAAAAAATAATTAGAGTTTGAAAATTTTTCCTAAGGATGCAATGAAAAAGAGGTTTGGCTGTTCTAGAAATTTTCACGCAGTCAGGTGCACCAACTTCAGGATAGTAACTAGCTTGGGCACCGAATACATCATTAATTTATCATCATGAAAATTTATACCGCAGTAAAATATTTCATTTCGTACTTTGAACAGGGCCGTAACTAGGGGAGAGCAACTGCCCCGGGCGCAGTTTTAGGTGGGAACAAAAAAAAACATTACAAAATTATCGAATTTTAAAGTTGTGGGGGCGGCAAATATCCTAGTTACGGTCCTGCTTTGAATAGTGATAAAACAATTGAAATACATATAAGGAAATCGTCGGGGAAAATGAATTTCACATGCAATATAGAATTATTAGCATTTTACATAACCTTTTCTCGTCAAACTTCATTGGATTCAGCTTACGCACTGCTTATTTTTCAAATAATAGGATTAATAATTAAAATTAGAATACACAAACTCACCCTGATGTATTTTCATCGAAGAAAAACTTTTCTTACACACTCAAACACAACATTTTCATCTGTAAATCTATCGATTCAAGTCCGGTAATTAAGAGAAATAACACTCTGCCGTTAAGTTTCGAAACAAGATCCTATGAGAAACAGTTTCTGTACGAAAAATCTACAAAGATATCGCTGATAACAGTTTCGTTTAACATCAAATTATATATATGAATCTTACCACTAGCTAGTGAATTTGCCTGTTGGAAAATCCAAATAAAAAATGCCTAGATCTTCGATAGAGTAATTATGTTTGTACTTCATCTTCACTGTTCACACCAATGGTTTTCAAATTGTGCATTGCGGCTACTAGGGGCACCGCGCTGAGCCATCGATATTTATGAGCAGCGGTTCGGTGCTTTGAAGTGATTCTTTGTTAGACTATTGTGGGGAGCTGCGAAAGGGGCAATGCCACTATATTGGCAATCATTCTGGCCAGCAGTAAACATAGGTAGTGCTGTACTTTTACTCGCTATCTAACATGCAAAAAAAGACGACAACGACTAAGGCAATTAGCACAATGCCGTTGTGTAGGCACAACCATGCAAATAACATCCTAATAACATAAAGAATTGGCCATTGGCAAAATCGGACAACCAAAAAAATCTCACAAGCTTCTACAGCTGGTTGTCGGCAAACTTCAATGATCGTTTAATAGCATTTTTAACGTTGGGGAAAAATAAAAGAACTTCGGAAAAAAAAGAAAGAGGAATATCAATGGTTTCAAAATCTTTATTACCTTTCCTTCCTTGGAGTACATACCATTTACCCCACACTAATATATCCGCTGCTACTTCTGCACCCAAGGGGATGTCGGTCAAACTGAAAAACCCTGTCTTTGCATATGCTCTTTGGAATTCCTTCACTAATTGTAATAGCCACGAGCACTTTCTGATGTTATCAGGGTTTGAAACTGGAAGCTGTTACTTCTCCCATGAAATGTAAGTTTAAGGAGGGAAAAAAAATGTTTCCCATTTCAGAAGAAAATTATTTCTTTTACGAAATGATTTCTTTTACGGCCCCCTAAATTATGCGGCCAGGTGCGACCGTACCTTTCGCAACTGCCTAGGTCTGGTCTGCTTCAACAAAATGGAAAGTGAAAAAACAAATTTGCTATACATTAATGTAACGAAGTTTATTTACATAAACAAATTGAGATATAAAGTTTAGATGGTTCTAAAAAGTGCACGTTGCGGTTCCTAGTCGGTGTCACTGTGACTTTGCAACATTGATACACGCCTGTTTCGTGCTCTAAATTGATTTCTTTCAGTACTTATAAAAGGCAGAGGAGAAACGATGGCTAGGACCAGGGCCCCCACAAGGGTGGGGCTGACAGGGCTGCAGCTCTGAGCCCGGGACGATTCTCGTCATTTTTTTAATTTTATTTTTTGTTTTTCACGCTATAAATTCATTATATAGGGGCCCGTGAATGTCAGGTTGTGGCCACCCGCAAAAGATACCATTCTAGGGGCTGGCATCTTTTGCGCCTTCACAATCTCATGGCCTCCACATCCTGGAGGGGCCATGCACGAGGGAGCCGTGGTTGGCAAACCACTTGATATAGTATAATTGGAGCTATTGCTTACCTAGCTGCTTCAAATGAAAGAAGGTCCAAACACTCAGAAGACTTGCCTTGATGAACAGTCTAAAGCAGCGGATCTTAACCTTTATCTACTCGCAGCCCTTTTTAGAATATAATTTCTATGACGGAGCTCCGTAGATTTGTCCCTTTTATTTATCAAATTTACTGATTTATTATATTTTTTTTCGAGTGACTACGGAGCCCTTCCCAAAGTGTACATGGAGCCCCAAGGACTCCGCGGAGCACCGGTTGAGAACCGCTGGTCTAAGGAAATAAATGCACGCACAATTGCACCACTGTCAAGACCTTATAAGCAAATTATCCCATATTTGCCGGCATAGGCGTATGCTGAATTTTCTCGAGGGGGGGGGTTCAGATTTTTTTCCCTTCAGGGAGGTTTTTTCCTGCAAAATAACACTATAATCTTAGCATGGGGGAGGGGGTTTATAACCTGAACCCCCCCCCCCCGCCTTGCATACGCCAATGTCTGCCGGTATCAGTCATAAACAAGGAGACAAATTTTCCTTAAAAAATCTTTGCAGGCATTCATTTATTCGATTCAAACGTGTGTCTGGATCGCCCCATCAATGCAGAATTTCATTTATTGTAAAATACTTTTCCCTGAGATAAAGGAAGTACGCCTGCATGCAGGGCCGCAACTTTGTCACCCAGGGCAAGCTGGAATTTTGATACCCCCTTGCATGTAGAGAAAACAGTTAAAGAATGAATTCGGCGCCCCTCCTGGTTCAGCACCCGGGGCACCAGTTCCGCCTGCTCCCCCTAGTTGCATCCCTGCTTGCGTGGACAGAATCGTTAAAAAAAAAGCGGGTGTGGGCTCCAAAAATACCCATCGTAGGTGCCTGAAAAGGTGTGTCACAAATAACCACGGCCGGGCTTAGGAATATCGCGGCCCGGTGCAAAAAAAAGAAAAAAATTGCGGCTCCTTTAAAAGAAATATATAATTACTCCCCAATTTAAGAACTTCCCGAGTTGTGAACCGAAGTATTTTGGCAGTCTTGGTGTTACAGCATGCAACGAAAATTGTACAGCCAGTGTGATGGAGATCAAAATCAGGATGTTGAAGGGAAAACAATGTTGACAAAAAACTTTTTATTTTTATCATTATATTCCTTTTCATTATGTACTAGAAAAGGGATCTGGTGTCCCGGGTGCCAGATCAGAGAGACCACAAATTTCACCCTTTAACCTCTCAATATTAGAGAGGAGAGCCAAAATGCGAGCTTCCCCCAGTTGGCCAAACATCTAGTTGGGGCCCTCATTGGAAATATTGGGAGGGTTCAAAAATATTATATATTAAGGTGAGGGGTTTGATCTCAATACAAGTTTACGCATATGCTCTTCGGAATTCCTCCACTAACTGTAATGGCTATCAGCGCTTTGATGTTATTGGGGTTGAAACTGGAAGCTGTTTCTTTTCCCAACAAATGTAAGTTTCACGGGAAAAAATTAAATTTTTTTCACAAATATTTCCCATTCCAGAAGAAAAAGAGTTTCTTTCAGGGAAAATTTCGCCCCCTCCTAAATTTTGCGCACCTGCCTAAGTCCGGGCCTGCAAATAACCACTGCATAAGTAGAGCAACATGACAGAACAAGACGTATAAGATTAAGAAAAAAATATTTTTTCATTTTTTGATAGGTTTTTGTTTATGGGAAAACACTGGGTGCTCAAGCAGCAGCAGCCCCCGGTTCTGACGTCCACACCAAAACATATGCATCTGGATACCCTCCATCCCTTAGGAAAAACAGGGAAAAGAGACAGAAGCAGAAATGTGAGAAAGTTGGGGGAAGAGATGTGTGGGAGCACTACAAGTAAAATGTTTGCTGTATCGGCGCCTAAAAGCTCTATCAATTGTGATGGCAACGGGGACTCCAGCAAGATTCAAGACTCATAGAGAGAAAACAGGCAGTTTTTCCTTTAATTTTTTTTTTTTGTGTTTGATATTTACGGGAAAAAAAAATCAGAAATCTATATAGGAGATTTTTATTCCTGAATCAATTCTGTGGGTGCTCTGCCCCGTTCTACAAGAGAGTGTGGGTGCTCGAGCACCCACAGCACCCCCGGCTCCGACGCCACTGTCTGTATATATTGGTCTTATAATAAAAAAATCTTCTATTCTTCAGATATCTTATAAGAACAACTCTTTTGAACATGATTGAATGAAGCAAATTGAGAATGGTTTCTTAATGGCCATGGTCGCAACTAGGGAGAAGCAGGCAGCAAGTCCCAATTTCCATATAGGCAACATAGGCATTTAACCAGGGCCCATGTTTTAAGATGGCCTCCCAAATTTATAATAGTATATATTTTACAAGGATGACGTCACTCTCCGTGTAACAATAGTTGGGCACCTTTGGGGAATTCGCACACCTGCCTTTATCTCTTATTTTTGGGACATGTTTATATAGTTGTAATTGTATAATTTTTAATAGAATTTATGTTTTCTTACCTTTTATAACAGTGCACGGTTGATTAAATTAGTCTGTGATATTTTCATTGCTCATAGTCTGGAAAAATGTGAGATCCTGATCACATCGCCATTTTAAATTTTTGTTGCCATTTTTATTTTGTGAAAGTTCCTATAAAAAATCTATTGTCATTTCTTTATGCAAATTGGATGTTGTATTTTCCTATTGGTTGTGCTCTGATGTGTATTTTTCTGAGATGGTCGGTCCCAGGAGTTGGATCGTTCTGCACTTCCTTTTTAGGTGTAAATACCCGGAGTCACTTCACATTCTCTCGCATTCAATCTCGTTTTCAACTCAGTATACATCACTTAAGGTGAAGGTGGTCGCCTTTTGGTGAATCGTCCATAGTATGAAATAACTCGTCTCACTGGTGCTCGGCACATCGCCGGCTGGTTCCGGATCTTATCATGCTTCCTCTCTAGTCATCCGTTGCCACTGCCATCGTCCCGGTTCCTGTCATCGCTGGTCCATCATTTGGCTTGGCATCGATCATCTCTTCCGACCGCTTGATCGTCACCTCGGCTCTAGCTGTTGAGCCTGCATTTCTCGCTGCCACGTGGAGTCTCTGCTCGTGACCTTCGCTCCCATCAAGGTCAATGACATCATGGGTCGTGAAAATTCCAGATCGTCAAACTTCAGTTGCCGGACTATATTAATGAGTCAACAGACTTGCATAGAGATTTGTATGAATTAGAGAAATAATTTTGTTCTATTAATTGTAACCTAGTTAATTGTTAAAAGTATTAATAATTTTACTCATGTTAAAATCTAGAAATTCTCTTGAAATCATTTGTCTCTCTTTTATAGTGTATCGATTGCACCGATTTCGCCAAATCAGAATCCTGGGTAGTTATGCTGGGTTGTCACATCCGCTACCATACGAAGGTTTTAACAACTGGCTGTTGCAAAGATATATTTTGGAAATAGAGAAAATTCAACTGCCCCTGTGGGGAATCCACGTCCTTTCACTTTCCGGGTGAACGCCCTAGACCAGCGATTCTCAACCTTTAGAAATCCACAGCCCGGTTGAATTCTTTATTTTGAGGGGAATGCCCGGTCACAAACATAACTAATAGTAAATAAATTGGGAAAAATGAAACGATGAATCACTCACGGCCTGGTTTGACTGATGCGAGGGCCCGGTATTGGGCCGCAGCCCGATGGTACAGAAACACTGACCTATACACACATAAAGCATATGTTCTATAGGTCAGTGATTCTCAACCTTTGGAAACCCGCGGCCCGGTTGAGTATTTTTTTTCGAGTGGAAGGACCTGTAATAAACAAGACAAATGGGAAATAAATATGGAAAAATTAAACGATGAATCACTCACGGTCCGGTTTGACTGATGCCAGCACCAGCGCCCGGTACCGGGCCGCGACCCGGCGGTTGAGAAACACTGGCCTAGACCACTAGACACCGAATCTCTCAATCGGTCGCAATCGATCTCTGTAGTCTAGTGGTCTAGGGCATTCACCTGGAAAGTGAAAGGACGTGGGTTCGATTCCCCACAGGGGTAGTTGAATTTTCTCTCTTCCCAAAATATATCTTCGCAACAGCCAGTGTTAAAACCTTCGTATGGTAGTGGAGAGTGACGTCATCCTTGTATAAGTCGGCATCTGGTGACAGCGTCAGCAGTTGTGAGCTTGGCCCGAGTCTGGTCCGGCCATCCATGTACGGTCCCTTTCAGTGTACACAAGCTCCAAGGAAAGATTGAGATATTTGGTGACTCTGTAGTCTAGTGCGTTCACCCGGAAAGTGAAAGGACGTGGGTTCGATTCCCCACAGGGGCAGTTGAATTTTCTCTCTTTCCAAAATATATCCTTGCAACAGCCAGTTGTTAAAACCTTCGTATAGTACATATTTTACTCAAATTTTTATAAATTTTATTACATCATATTATTTCCGAAGTACCTATTATTAGCACACCTACCCTATTAAAAATACAATGCACCTATTGGAACAATTAACTCTATGACAAAAAATATGTTTTAATGTATCATAGTCAGGTCCTTGGTTTAAAGAGCAATTTAAAGAATAAATAGACAGAAAATAAACCATGTTTACCACCAGGTACATCCCAAGCATCCACAGCACCATGGGAGATGATTCGTGCATCCTTCGCCCAGGATGTGGTCAACAACTAGAATACTACGTTCATAAATTGGAGTTAATAAAAGCTAGTGGAGGCAAAGAAATGTAGATTGTCTGAGAAGAAATGTAGATAATAAATACCAACACCTGCTGTGATGCCACCTGGGAATATGATTGTCAATAGAAAATGAATTACTGTTTGGGTTAGATAAGACAATTGAACAAACAACATTATTTGAACCCAAAATTGTTGTGGTTCTTTTGCAATTTTGGGTTCAAATAATGTTGGTTGTTCAAATGATTGTTAAAGTTGCATCCTAATGATAACTGATTCCTGACAGATTTTGACTATCAAATAATCATTGACAATTCAAGTAGATGATTAAAAAATTAGCTAATTAACAATTCAATCAGCATGACAGGATGCTTTGCTATCATGGACAGAACTTTAGTCCGACAGAACATTTGCAGAACTTTATGCACATCTGATCTTGCAAACACTTCCATTCGAACTGTAACAATTTCCATCCTTGATCAAGGTTGGTGACACAATGACACAAATGTTAAATAATACTAGAGCTTTAGAAGAGACATTTCTAAATGTTAAGACAGCATCATTGACATTATATTACCAATATCGAACTGTTCTAGAGAAATATCATTCTTCTTATTAAAAAGGATAAAATCATCAGTTCGCTCAAGTTTTTTACAAGAAAAACTGTCACCTGTCCTTATGTATCTGATCTTGCAAACACTTTCAGACAAACTGTAACAATTTTCATCCTTGGTCAAGGTTGGTGACACAATAACACAAATGTTAAATAATACTAGAGTTTTAGAAGAGACATTTCTAAATGTTGAGACAGCATCATCGACAACATATTAGGGGCCATTCAAGTATTACATCAGCATCGAGGGGGGGGGTTTGGATTTGCTGACTTTTGATGACAAGGGGGAAGGGGGTTTGAAGGTTGCTTACGTCATCAACCACCCTTTTTGAAGATATGAAAAAATATTCTAAGCTGCTGACAAAATTTTGCTGACAAGGGGGGGGGGGGTCAAAAAAGGCTAAAAATCTTCTTACATAATACTAGAATGGAGCCTTACCAATATCAAACTGTTTTGGAGAAATATCATTCTTCTTATTAAAAAGGCTAAAATTATCAGTTCGCTCAAGTATTTATAAGAAAAACTGTCATCTCTACCTTTATTGTGTATTGAAGCTGAGATAACTCAAAAATCTAATTTTTATGACATTATCAATGATTTTGCTCATATGAGTGTGTGTAAAAAGCATTTATTGTAAGATATTTCATGGAGAATTTTACATTACATTTTTCATTTAAAAAATAGTGCATATTCTTTTTTTGTTGTGTTTACAAAAAAACATGCACTGCATTTCATGACGTACCAAACCTCTTCAACCACAGTTGAGGGGGGGGGGCAATATCTCTTTGCCAGGGGCCCCATAAAATCAAAGTCAAGCTCTGCAAACAAACATCTATGACATATGCAAGAAATGTTCAATATGTTGTTCAATTTTTTCAATTTCAATTTCAAATTTATTTTACAATTTGTGTGAATACATGTTATATGATATTATTGGCAACCAAAGAGACAAATGTCCCATACTGGTTGTTACAATGAATAGGTTTAAAAAATATAATACAGTGATATTATTTTCAGATATATGATGGGAAAAAAATATAAAAAAGATAGTAGTTACAGATAAAAATAGTACAATTAACAAAAAATAAATATGTTAAAAAATTGCAATATAAATAATAAAGGATATTCTCATGCAACGGCGGAGGTGCTAAAAATTACATATGAATAATATCAACATGAGTTCTTAATGTAGACTTAATATTGACCCGAAATACACAAAAGAAAAAAAAATGTAAACAACATATTAACGATATACATAATAAATATGGAGCCAACACATGAATTTGTACAGGATTATGGGAGGCGATTTAAAGATATGATTTAATTAAGCATAATGTTAGAGGATGTAATCAGAAATGGGACTCAATGTTAATGAGTTCGAGCAGGTAAAGTTTGAGTCGTTTTTTAAAGGAAGTAAATGCAGTAGTGTCAGTGATTTCTATGTTGTCCATCATGTTCTACTAGGAGGTGGAAGTGGGAAACTGCATGTTCAATAACAGACCCAAATTGTGTCGGTGCATCTTGATACACAACTTGTGTGTTGTGCTATCCACACACTGATGCTGTTGAAGTGCTGAAATGATGTGGTTGTGCAAAAGAGATAATGCTGGCCAGTGACAGAGCCTACAGGACCAATCTACTAAAAAAAAGGGGGGAGGGGCAACAATAAATTCTGTGATCACAACAAGCAGTAATCTTTGCAGATTGAAGAGGTAATGGTTGCAGTGGAAATGGATTCTCTTTAGCCCATATTCTGTAATTATTTTTTTTTTATTTGCAAAAACAAACACAAAATACATATAAAAGACAGAACAAAAGCACATAGAAAGAACAACACATGAACACAATAAATAGTCATATTGGACCCCAAGGGACATAACGTCCTTCCAGGCAGCCCTATGGATTAAATTATTATATTTTGCCGCCGTTTTTTTTTTCTAAGTACCGTACGTTATGTTAATAAATGTTATGTAATAGTATATGAATATTTCAAAAATTTATGCACACTAAAAATTTGAATTGTGAGATCTGAAATTGTTGAATCACGATATTTCTTGTATAAATAATTAGTCTATGAAATGAATTTTCCTTTTCATTTCACAAAACCTTCATATATACACATACATACTCACATGACTACGTACATGCTCATAGAGATACACATATACATATATATTACACACATATACATATATATTACACACATATACATATATATTACACACATATACATATATATTACACACATATACATATATATTACACACATATCCTTTTTATTTATTTTTATTTTCTTATTATTTATCTTATTTTATTTTTGTATCATGACATCATAATAAATGTTTGTTTATTTCAGCTATGATTAAATTATTCCAATATTTCCCATTGATGTCACTATTTATATTGTATTTTATGAAAACAATCTTAAAATATATTTTCGTAATTTTGTACACTTTTTGCGTACATGAAAGCATCATATTTATTGTTACAATTATGAGCTGTCGACTGAAATGAATTCATTATTTTTGGAGCAGTAAACAAGAAACATTTTTGAAAAAGGTGTTTATTTGTTTTTGGGACTTCAAATTCATGTTTGATTCTTGCCGAAGTTCTGTTTGTTTTCTTCTTTAACCAGTTATTGTTTTTGAACACAAAATTTATAAGTCTGTAAATATATACCTGTCTAATGTCCAATGTATGGCAATTGATATTGTTATCGTGCGTGTTACATGTTTGTATTATTAGTGTTCTTGCTTTGTTGTAAGTGTTATTTAATGTTGTAATATTGGTTAGGTAAGCCCCACCCCAGGCACATAATCCATAGGTTATAATTGAATAAATCCATGCGTAAAAAATGTCTTTTAAAAAATCTCCATCTATTAAATATTTTAATTTATAAAGTAAAACTATATAAAATCGGATTTTATTAGTTAATTTATCACATTGCAAGTTCCATTTTAAATCGTCCTGTATAATAACTCCTAGGTATTCATATTGGTGCACTCTTTCTATTTCATGACAATTGCAGTTCTGTTGTGTTTGTTGTTGGCAAGTGTGAATTTTAATGGAGATCTCGAAATTGGAGTTTATGTTTCTTGTTTTAATGCATTGATACTGGGTTTTGTGTACGTTTAATTCGAGTTTGTTTTCGGTCATCCATTGATTAATATATCTTGACAGCACCTTGCAGATAGAAATCTTCTTTGTCTTCCACATAATGTTAATTTGCCCTGGTTGAATATTGTAATCATTCTGCGAACGAATTCTCCCATGGTTGATGAGTACAGAGCAGTCTATCAATACATTTTTAAGTTGTTTTGTTTTTTTCCTTCACCAAACAAAACTTCAATGCTTCAGCAGTATTCATGCACATTTACAAGTCATTCTGACCAGTGGTTCTTATTTTGGAGCAATTTGAAATCAGAACTTAATTATAATCTCTTGTGTATATATTATCTTTAAAGTGCATGATTCAGTTTCTTCATAGAATAAGGCCCTCCTCACACGGGGAAACTAAAGTTCGGCAACTGATAAGAGAAACCGTCTCCTGAAGACCAGTACGTATATCGCTCTAGACGCCCTCAAACGAGGAAATTAGCGTCTTGGCGACAAAATATCGAACGCGACTCAGTCACTTGGCGACTGGCATGCTAGTCGCCGCCAACTTTTGTTGAAGAAACTAGAAACTGCCTTTAGCATTCCTTCATATTTCCGTCATGCGAGTTTGGACTCATATTGAAAAACAATCCAGAGTATATATATATATAATGAATTATCAGTTGAAAGGATATAATGAAATTTCTTCAGAATTTCAGTTCACAGGTAAATACAAGATTTCTTTATTTAAATTGATATTATTTTGAAATTATAATGAAATCAGGGGCGTCGGAATTGTTTCGAAACTGTGGGTGCTCGTCTTTAGTTTTATATCGGAAAGTTTAATTTCTTAATCAATTCTGGGGTGCTCGGATCCATGCCACAAATTACCGTGGGTGCTTGAGTTTGCACCCCTGGCTCTGACGCCACTGAATGAAATGGTAAACCAGGACTGTCATTTCAACTTTTTTCGGGGGGGGGGGTGCAAAGAACATATACTCACTGTATGTACGTATATATACTATTTATAGTGTATTTTTGAAAGCCGGGGGGCAATAGCCCCCTGATCCCCTAGATGACGGGTCAGTGGTAAACACATGGGCCCACCCGGGCACTCCCCCGCGGGGACGATTTCAAAAGAAGATGGAGCATCACAAAAATTATATCTGGTAAAAAATTTCAGGAATAACCAAAAGAATTTGCCAAGTAGGATCTCAGAAAAAAAAAATACCTGGCTGGGAGCCCCCATGTTGCTCTTAAGACGGCCCTGGATAAGAACCTGCAGAAAATACTGTCTACTTTTACATGTACCTAAACAAGCACGTGTTCCACAGGGATGGTCCCTGATTTTCCCCCTTGCTTGGAATGTCTGTAATCTAGGTCACGTACACGCACATCTGTGTGTGGGAGTATTCGGGGAAAATCATTCCCTGAAACATAAACAATTCATGTGTTGTTTGTCTCTAGTTTTGCCTATAGTTTATTTTTTGCTTCTGGGAACCAGCTTTCGTCGTTTCATCTCATGAAACTACTTAAAATTCTGCGTGACAATATTTTAACTAATAAACAATAAAAATATATTAAATCCAACATATATAGGTACTGAAAGGCACATTTATAGAGGGAAAAACAGACGATTTTTTTTCCAAATGAAAAGAAATTATACTAAAAAATTATCTAATTTTTACCATTTTATTGTCATTTCAAAATGATATCAATTTAAGTAATGAAATTTTGTATTTACCTGTGAACTGAAATTCTGTAGCAATTTCACATTTAATATAAATTATTTTTTTTATTTATTTGTTTCGATTTTTCCTAACCCGGTTAACAAGATAGTACCGGAAGATAAGAAGGGAAACTACAGACTGTGCTGTTTTTACTCAGTTTCCCGGGCTTTGAATATTTTTTTAGTTGCGCCGTGTGAGGGAGAACGGGCAACTCGACTCGTTCTAGTCAACTCAACTCTCAAGTTGAAGCAACTCGAGCTCGATTTTAGTTTCCCCGTGTGAGGAGGGCCTAACTAATTGAAGTGTGAATCACTTGTTCATTCAAAAATATATATAGCTGATTATTTTTCACACATCACTTACTACACACAAAGAGTCTCAACTAACTTGAGGTAATGGTGATAGTATAACAAAAATTAAGGGAATATTAAATCTGATGGTGATACAATAGATGCGCTGCTGCTTATAGAAAAAAAAGGAAAATGTCTGCAAAGTAATGAAGTACCCTATACTGGTCTTTGTCCTGTAAAGCAGTGGTTCTCTTGGCGGGCCACGGGATATTCCAGGGGGACCACAGATGGAAATCTCGCAAAAGGGGAGCCACAGCTGCTTATAGGGGGGCCACAAAGAAATGTGGAAAATGTGTGTCTAAAAACATTTCATTTCCAACAAAAAAAATACATAGAATATTTTTCCCATTACTTCTTTCCCTGTTAAAGTAACATTAACACGAGGTGGGAGGGGGGGAAAGAAAAAGTTTTGCATGTATCTGGGTGGTTTTACAACATACGTTATGGGGGCTGAAACAATGTACCAAGGCACAAACAATAAAAGTAGCTTTGCACGAAAAGTGTCTTCCTTTTTGGGAGGCTTTGCTTCAGAGGCCTTTGCTCATGAAATCATTTAATAAAATGGAATTTCAGAACCCCCAGAATAACTGTAAAGAAAGGAAATTCTCCAGAGACTTTTCATACAAAGAAGCTGCCATTTGAAAGGCAAATAAAGATTTTTTGACCATTCATTGACATTCTTTTGGGTGCTGGTTTTATGGTGATTGCGTAGTAAATGTAATCCTGGAAGAAGAGGGGTAAAAAATAAAAGTTTGTCAATATGAGGGGATATTATGGAACATCTTTTCCAAGCAATTACAGACAGATAGCTGTAAGCATAGATCTAGCATAGGACAAACTCTCCCCAGCCAGACACTGGGTAGTCTGTTGGAGTCAGAAAATCAAATAAAGAATGACTGCTATATGCGTGTTTTTTTAAAAAATGAATTTTGAGTATGGGTGCCAATCCATTGCCTCTGCCAAAACTGCAGAAAAGAAATAGTGGTATACTATGAAAGCCAAAGAAATCGAATTCCCGTTACCGTAATAAGAAAAATAAAAGGAGGAGGAATGGTGCCACCTGTCTTTAAGGGATATTTGTTCAAACCCCCTCCCCCATACCCGCTAACGTACCTAGGCTAGCCAATATGGTCCTTAAGGCAGAGTCATAAATACAACACAAAGAAATAAAAATAATTAATTTGGACCTGTGATTGGGTGGCAGGATAGTTCAACGCCTACTATAAGAATTTGAGTAGTTAAAGATGAAATTTAGTACTTGAGCAAGTCTCAGATAATCTTATTAGTTTAACGAAAACAAGCAAATAGTGATTTGTGTGTGTGTGTTTATGTGATTTGTCATAAACTCATAAGAGATTGTGCAACATCATTATAAGATTTCGAGACGAATGTATATGTGTATATATATATATATGGTGTAATTCTATTGAATATGACATCTGCAATCTAAAAGAAGGTAAGACATTCTTGTATTGCTTTTTTCTCAATTTTAATTTAAAATACGAAATAAGGACTTTAACGGAAATAGTCCTGGAATTAACAAATTTTCAACTTGACAGATAAATCTCTGGTGCTAGGTTGCCACAGTGACTAGAAAATCGGTATTGGCGCCTAAAATTTTCTGTATGTGATTGATAAATTTGAGTTATGAATGACACCATTTTTTTCTGATTTCATGACAAGTTTATCTTTTACGATAGGGATGGGTCATTAAGTTCTAGCAAAATGAAAAAAACAATTTAGTACCATTTTTTTGAATAAAATATTATACTTCACTCTTAAGAAAGTTGGCTGCACCGAAATTATTTTTTTATTTGCCAAGCCCTGGTTATTTAGTTAGTAGAAATAAAAATTTAAAAAATAGTTACACACTTTGCTTTTTGGATTTGCCATGATAAATTAATTAATGTGTGTTTGTTCAGAGCCTGATCAAGTTCGCGTGGAGTGTGGAGCTTGACAATATAATTTGGGAACTATTCACCTCTATACTTATACGCGAAATACTCATCAACGTGAAAAATATGTATATCCAGTGGCATAGCCGGGGGGGGGGAGCGATTGCTCCCCCAATCAATATTATGTATTATGCCTACATTGGAGCCCATTCTTATAAATGACTTTTGATCTTTAAAAAAACTTGAAAAATATTGACTTTTTCATTTTCTACCTTCATTGACTAAAATGATGAGTAAGGAAAAAATCTACATTTATATTTGTGCCTCTTGCAGTTTCACAGTGATTGGGTTTGTGCTAATCCTTAAGAGAAGGAAAAAACAGTGGAGGTTTTCATTACCATTTTTGACAATTGCTCTCAAGCTCTTCATATGGAAGCATGTTCAGATCAGCCTCTGTTCCCCACCATTATTAAAGGGCAGAATCTTGCCCACTTCTTTTTTTTATTGCTATTGGTCGTTCTTGATAGAGTTCCTAGAAATACCTCTCATAGGTATGAGGATATGACGTTCACGAAATGCTCATTCTGTTCTGAAGGGCCACCAAGAGCATTGACTAAGGTGCCTTTTGAAGAAATTAGAAACGGGAACCTATATTGGACAGAACATTGAACCTATGAAGTAATGGCTAAGATTCAAGCTCCAAGAAGTATCACCTTTTCTTTGGGCACCTTAAGTAGATCTTGAGTTCCTAGAGTTTCTAGGCTAGAAATATCACTTTGTGAATGGGGGACTTAGCTAGGTTCATAACGCCTAGAAATGCCACGTTATCTGCAGGTAGTCTGCCTTAGCAAGAGCTACTAGCTTGTGTATAGGGCAGTGTCAAAGACTGAAAAAAAGTGGAAAACAGCTATGAGCTTTGGAGCCTTAAAAAACCCAAGATTTTGGAGCACAAAAGGGGTTTCTGGAGGAGTTTTTCTTGAAAATGGGTTAATAAAAAACCTATAATCTTGGGCCAATAGCGCTCTGATATGTAGAGAAAATTATTCTTCTATATCTGTACGACAATATATTGTACTATATTATATATGGTGATAGTACATAGTTTTATGTTAAAATGTGACTTTTTCAGAAACATTGCCCTTTTTCATGGTGTAGTTTCTCATTTCCAAGAATCACTGTTTGTTTCATCATTATGCATATACAGCAGTGTGTCGAATCGGCGAAATTATTCCCTGCAAAAATAGCAGGTGTGTTTGTTAACTCATGACATGTCTCCCCTCCAATTAATCGCAGTATTTCTTAAACTTTTGGCATCCGTGGCCCTCCTCCCGACTTCGTCATCATTTATCTGTGACTGCCCAGAATAGCCTGACGCAGGGGTTCTCAAACTTTTTCCACACGAGGTGCCCTTTTCCCCCATTCAATGCTTATCCGCAAGCTCCGCCTGCTCCCTAGAGCTGTTTAACAAAAAATATCTTCGAAAAACCTTTGTACGAAGATTGGAGGCGCACAAGGGTGTCGCGGTGCACAGTTTGAGAACCCCTTGGCGTAATGTAAAAAAAAACCCCCACTACAAAGAACTGAATGAGCACGCATCAATACACCAACACGTTGAGACGTTCCTCAAAAAAGGGTGACGATGAGCCACAAGCACATACACTTTGAGAATCCGTTGAATATCTCATAAATAAAATAATAAAGACGCACTATGTGTATACTCATCGCTTTTTAAAGCAGAATTCCGGGCGTTATTTGTTTCTTTATTTCCCACAACAACACATTGGTGGTCTACGCAGGGCCGTCTTACGACCATCAAAGTGACTTTAAGGCCCTCTACCTGTTCAGAAATTCCTGCCTAACAGTTCACTCTCGAAAATTTTAACTGGATCTCATCCTCATGAAGTCTCTTTTGCACTTGGACTGGGCTTGGAATTGTCTACGTATTATGAGGAAAGTTTAAAAGTAACTGAAGATACATACTTATACTATTTCAGAAAAACAGAAAGTGTCAACGAAACGTTGAGAGTCTACTCTTAAAAAATTATCTACTGTTTTTCAATTAGTGCTTATCCGAGGGCTTACGATACTTTCTAATATGAACTATGGCATCGTGAGATTTGCCTACTTACCCGAAGGCCCTCTGGTCAAATTACGAGGGGGAAAATCCAAGAACTTATTAGTCCAGAGGGTTTTCAAACTGTGCGTCACCAACCTTTGTCGGGGGCACCGCGGAGCATCCCGAAGGTTTTTCAAAGAGAATCTTTGTTAAACTGCTCTGGGGAGCCGCGGCCAAGCATTGATTAAAGAAACGGGGCACCGCGGATGGAAAAAGTTTGGGAACCCTTGCGCTAGTCTGTACCATTCATTACTAGACATATTTCCATTCGTCTGATTTGTTATAAAAAATATGGAATGAATTTATTTCACTAGAAATAAATATACATATACTATGCGCAATGCCTTTTTAAGTTCAACTTCGAGCTGAGAGAGAGAGAGAGAACTCCCCTTTAAATAGTATCTCCAAAGGAAGCCGGTAGATAATAAAGCATAAAAATATTTCAATCGATTCATACACCTGCCATTTTCACTTCGATTCAGAAGATGAGCAGTGGCATTACAAACACGCCTCAGAGATACTTAAACAGATTACGGACACATACGACAATTTCTGGCGCACACTGATTAGTTTGAAGCAGTGGTTCCTAAACCTTTTTGGATTCAGGCCCCCCTCTGTGCTTCTGCAATCTAGTAGTATGTGATAACCACTGCGATCATGTGGGCATCATGGTGGATTCACCCCAGTTTGAACCCCACTACTGGCACATTGGCGGTGACCAGAGTAAGTCTTTTTTTTTTTTTTTTTTCAATTTCTAGGTATGAATGCTAACCATTTTTCCTTCCTCTTTGAATCTCAATATATAGCATCTCATTTCACTAGGATGTTTTTTTGAATACACGTTTCTATGTCTGTATTTGTTTATTTAAACTTATGTTGAGCTTGGAATTTTAATTTTGATAATAGCACTGGAATAAACAATTCTGCAGTCTGATTTTTTTTTGCGGTATAAACTTAGATAACAAAGCTGTCATTATTGCATTTATTTATTTATTTTTTATTTTACAAGTTTTATTTTCTCAGCAACTTTTTTTTTTGTATTTTTTAACTACATTGATAAGACTATTGACTAATGCCTTTTAACCCTTTACACTGCAGAATAGCAATAAGCTTCGTTATGATTTTCAGCAGTAAATGAGTATATATAAAGTAATGAAAAAGTAATGGGTATAGAGCAGTTTTTTCAAAGTGTGCGTCACTGTTTCTAGAGGCATCTCCAGCCTGTATGTGGGGTGTCATGGTGACATGGGCGGAGATACAGAGGGGCGTGGGGGCATTCAGTGCCATCTTAAGGCATGGGCCCACCCGGGCACAACCCGGGGGCCTCACAAAAAGGAGATTCGGTTGAAATTTTCTAGAATTCACGAGGTAGGGCCTTAGGAAAACCAATTGACCTGGGGGCCCATGATGGTCTTAAGACGGCCCTGGGGGCATTGACCCCCCAGCATCAAAGGTGGAGTCGACTGATCTCATGTATAAATGTATATATGAATTGACATCATCATCATCGTGGTCCCCCCAGACTTCCAAGTCTATCTCTGCCTATGTGTGGCGAGCTTGAGATATTGATTTGTGCACCTATTTATTTTTTGAAGACGTTCTTTTATACGGGAAAATATCTATTAATCTATCCTGAAGAGCCGGTGACGAATCATGAATTAGGCAAGGAGCAATGGTTGACAAAAATTTGTGAACTATTGGCATAGGGAAAAGTGTTCCACTGAGAGAGGGATTAACTTTACAAAATATTTGGGCTTGCCAATGCTAAAATAAGGAGGCAAGATATCTTGTTAATGCCACTCAAAGGGTTGAGATCCGTCTGAAATCAGCGATAAAATGTACTGTCTCAAGTCTGTTGCTGTGACTACCATTGTAGTATTGAGATTCTATGATGCTGATTTTATACTCATGCTTAATGGACATATAGAATGTATGGGAAAGTCCCTTGGACCTGAAATGACTTGCAAATAAAAAGAAAGAGCTACAGCAATGCAACTCCTTACCATGGGCGGAGATACAGGGAGGGGGGAGCAAGCCCCTCAGTGTCAAATGTGGAGTGGGCAGATCTAATGTATATGTGTATATATGAATTGACATCATCGTGCCCCCCCCCCCCCAGACATCCAAGTCTATCTCCGCCTATGCTCCTTACACGGAAAGGGTCCCACTGATGTCTTCAAAAATTATAATTTAAGAAAATCGCTTTCAGTGCAATATTTGAGCTATGTTAAAATGGTGATTGGTATGATTGGTATTGTGCTGAGCAATACCATTCAAATGATTGGTATTGCTTTAGCAACATGAGCAAATATGTTCTGGCTTCCCTGTATCTCGTAAGAGGCTATCAAACCTTGTCATTTACAATCGATTTCAGAGAAAACATTGTTTTCACTGTCGATCTGGTTTCAAATTTATCTCTCAATTCTTGAAAATACTGTAATGATTTACTCTTCTTGTCTTTATGAGACGATTCCAAATGCTTCTGCAACTTACACGGACACATGCTTTCATTGGAAAGCGTGTTAATACATAATAAATGCATAGGAAATGTTTTTTCTTGTGGTGATGGAATGAATCCATAGCCAAGATACTCGACTGAGTATTGTTAAAAAATTTTTTTGCTGAGGAAGCCATGGGTAATCTAAAAAAAATTA
The DNA here is from genome assembly GCF_987345545.1 of Pholcus phalangioides. Classification (NCBI taxonomy): domain Eukaryota; kingdom Metazoa; phylum Arthropoda; class Arachnida; order Araneae; family Pholcidae; genus Pholcus; species Pholcus phalangioides. The sequence goes on from NW_028301604.1 coordinate 30,222,920, forward strand.
TTCACTCAATATAAACTAATTTTTAGTTTGTCTGAAACCACAAAATGAAACAAGGAATTTCATTTTGAAAACCGAAACCAGTGAAGCTAAGAAACCTTCCTCTCACCCAATTTTCTGTGATTTGGGATGTTTGTCGACTTCTTCGAAAAACTTTTAACCCATTACCATTTTTGATTCTTATTATTTTAGAAAAATGGGAAAAAAATTCCCTTTTTAATTTAGTGCATATAAAAAAGGAACGGTTGTTTTTTGTAACAAAAAAAATTAAAAACTGCAATTCCTTAATTAAATAATCACTACATAATTTCATTTTGACTTGTGAAAATTATTGGACCTAATTTTTAGTTGAGCAGGGGTCTTCAACCTTTCAGACATGGCGGGCCAAATCGAAACTTCCCACAAAGCCTGTGGACCACCAACTCGTAATTTAATGCTATCTGATTAGAAGTGGCAAATTAGGTCCCAAGTTAAAGAGGGTCAAAAATAATTGAAGATTATTCATTTATTCTAAAATTATTTATTTTATCATTTAATTCTTATTAATTATTCTGAAGTCTTTGATTAATTACTGTTTCAACTAACTTATTCTGAGATTAATTTCAAGTTGAAATCATTTTAAATGATTATGTAATTATTTATTTCAATAATTCAAAAATTATTTTCCTTCTCAATATTTTTTGAAATTATTTCTTTCAAGAATTACACAATTATTCTTTTATTGATTGTGAAACAATTGATATCAAATTACGAAATTATTTCTCTCATTGATTTACAAGTTATTTTTTTTTCACACATTTCGAAATTATTTGTTTCATCAATTCTAAAGTTATTTCTTTCAGTAATTATATTAATATTAATTAATATTTCTTCAGTAAACGGTATCAATAATAGGCCAGTATTGAACAGTATCGGTTCTTTCTTTTAGAAAACCATTAAAAAGCTGCTGGTGTTAATCTTAGAGGAGGTCTCAATACATCGTATCTGCATTATAGAAACCAATCTGCAAAACAAACAAAAGTAAGACCTTTTTAAATGATAAATGTGCTTGAAATTATTTTATTTATTTTTATATTTTCATTGAGATATATATATATGAGGTGAGGGGGTGGGGATAGTAACTTTCAAATAAGTTTCAGGTGTGTGATTTTCACATTTGTGCAGCTAACTGTTTTGCGGCCTCTTCAACGTCGTATGAATGAGGTTCCACTGTATTGATTAATAGTTTACTAACAAGCAAATACAAAAATAAATAAATAAATGCAATAATGACAGCTTTGTTATCTAAGTTTATACAGCAAAAAAAAATCAGACTGCAGAATTGTTTATTCCAGTGCTATTATCAAAATTAAAATTCCAAGCTCAACATAAGTTTAAATAAACAAATACAGACATAGAAACGTGTATTCAAAAAAACATCCTAGTGAAATGAGATGCTATATATTGAGATTCAAAGAGGAAGGAAAAATGGTTCGACGTTTGTTTTTCCATTTTTCCCGACTTCTGGCAGTGTGAGGGATAATTTGTGAAAAAAAATACATAAATGACTTCAAATAAAAAGAAAATATACACAACGTTTTAATTATCGCCATGAAGTTATCATCTAAAACAGTGTTTCTCAATCGCCGGGCCACGGCCCGGTACTGTGCTGTGACATCAATTGTACCAGGCCGTGAGAATATATTCATTACCCTTTCATTTTTCAAACATTTCCACGAATAACTAATTAGTTTATTTCACTATTATGGTACATATTATTTTAATTTTTCAGCCTAAAAATCATACAAGGGGAAAGATGAAAAACCCTCCCAGAACAAAGGCTTTCAGCCGCAAATGTAAATTATAAGAATTCAGAGGATCCCTCTTCCCTTGAAAATCTTTATCGCACTAAAAATCCTTCATTTTGTTGAAAGGCCCAAAGGAAGGGAAACATGTCTCTGGTCCTCCCTTCCACCTCGAAACTAGTATTTTAATTGTTTTTTTTTTCTTTTCGTATTTTTGAGTATCCGTCTTCATGAGACCCAAACAATACAGCAGGGGTGGGAAATGCTTTTCCATACTCTCCGTCCCTTTTCCCCGAAAATATTCTACTGCTTTAGGGCTCTCTATGTTGACAACCAGATGACCCTGTTGTTTGCGCGTTCACGGTTTGCCATTGTCTGCACCACAGAAAATGACCTGAAGACAATAATGCCATGAGAAAACTTGTTATCCCACGTTCCTTGGAGACTAGTAAAACATCTGTGCTACTCGCCAAGCTGCTGAACTTCAAAGGGGAATAAGCTTCTTTTTTTTCCTCGGAACCAAATATTTCTATAGGGAGAGGAAAAAGTTGTTTTGCAGACCCATTCAACACATGCGTTCACTTAACAATATTGAAGCTGTTGGTCTCTTTTTACTCAGCGAAAAGAGAGCCGCTGATAGCATACAATTAGTGTGCGGCTAAAATTCCCTGGCTGTTCTCTTGAACAGATATACAGTATACCTACCACATGAGGGGGAAAAACAGCAAGTGTACAGCAATACGAATTCCTATGGTCTCCCGGGGCAAGCGCACATTTTGAGGCCTCCTTGTAATGTTGAAGGCGAGGTTTCAGAATGAAGTTTGCGCCCCCCCCCCTCAGGTCTAGCACCTGGGGCACGAACCCGTCTGCTCCCCCTGGTTGTGGCCCTGGCTGGACTTCCTATGGTGTGTAATTTTTTTTTCTGCTCAAAATGTCAGTCGGATGACCAGCCGCATGTAGAGAATCGAACCATTCCTTGCCATTCGTGTAAGATTGAAATATTTATGTCAGATAGCAGTAATAACAAATTTGCTCTATTGGAATAATGAAACGCTCCCATGTGAGCAAAAAAAAAAAAAGCTTGAGATTTGTTTTTTGCAAAGTTCAAAGATTTCAGAAGGACATATTGATGAACTAGATTCTACCCCATGTAAGTTTGCTTTTATCTAAATTACATTTTTTTTTTCTTTTGTGTAATTAACTGTAGAAAACCCATCCGCTGTCGTTTAAACTGGGAATGTTGCCAATAATTTTCAAGTTCAACCCCTAAATTTGGTAAAATTGTTGTGCAGACGTCGACGCCCGATTTCCGTATGGTCAAGTTCGGCATTTGACCCCACAAGCGTAGGACGGACATGGGAACAGCCCAGGGCCTGGGACAATTACCATAATTTTTTGGGGTTGTTTTCAAGGTGTAAATTCACTACATAAGGGCCAGTGAAAAGTTATGCTTGTGGGGGGGGGGGGGGGCAGATGCGAGTAAAAGTCAGTTGAGGCCTCGGGCGCAAAAGTAAATACTGGACCCCCCTTAAATTAGAAAAGGTGTAACATTTGGGTTTTACGTGGCCTAAGGTGTGCGCCTACCCTTAAATCCGCTTCTGCTTGGGGCCGTCAAAAATCTCAGCCAGCGGGAGGTGATGTGAGCACCGTGCTTTGTGGGCCCCTGCACTCACAGTAAACTATTGGAGGCTTTCATGAATTCCGAAATTACTTCTTGCATTAATTCTGAAGTTTCATCAATTCTGGAATTATTTCTGTCGAAAATTTTGAAATTCCCCCCCCCCGGTAAATTCTGAATTTTTATTTGTGCAGGAATTATTTCTTTCAATTATTTTTGATCCATCAAGTCCAAAATTTTTATCAGTTTCAGGATTTTATTTTCTCTCATTAGTTTAAAATTACCTTCAGTGCTGAATTTTCGCCAGTTTTTGTGTTAATTTATTTAATTGTGTATTTAACAATTTTTGTATGGATATCTCAGAGCATTTTTGTATATTTTGAAATAATGGATACCGATCCCTTCCCCCCCCCCCCAAATATATAAAATCGGGTGAACATTTTTCGTGTCCGAAACTATTGAGACGCACCGGGCCCCTTAGGTAAGTGCAAGAGTGCCATCAAAAAGAATGGGGCCCACCCAGGCACAGCTCGGGGGTTCAAGAGAAGAGGAGCCTCACAAAAATTAGATCTGGCTGAAACTTTCGATAATTTGCCTAATAGGGCCTCAGAAAAATCACTTGACCTGGGGGCCCGTCAAAGATCTTAACTCAGGCAGCGTTGGAGGATGTGTGGGGGGCCACTTATCTCAAACTTTTTCCACCCGCGGCATCTCTTTTCCTAATCACGCTTATCTGCTGCTCCTCAGAGCAGTTTAACAGTCTCTTCGGAAAATCTTTGCAGGGTGCCGCGGCACACAGTTCGAGAAACCCTGCATTATGTAATTGTTCTTTCTGTTTTCAATGTAAGCTCCCCCAATATTCTGAAAGATTATACTCATATGACCAGCAACGTTACTGTGTGGTGATGGTTGTCAATTTAAATTATCGGAGAACTTGAAACGTGAATTCAATCAACAAAAAATCCAATCCAATCATTGATTAAAAACTGTAAAATGCATACGATAGAACTATTCGATTTCAGAATACGCATTAGCGTGGTTTTAAAGAATTGATGATCAAAACCATCATTGATTGATGATTGAACTCATTTTCCACCACTTTATCGGTTTATAATAGATTTTCAAAGTTTTATGTGAATATTATGAGGAGGCCACAGGGCATCTGTCCCAGAGACATTTCGAATTCATTACCTTCAGAAAACATTTTAAATTAACAGAAATTGAAAAATATAGCAAGTAAAGATATTTTCTTTCAATATTTTAATTTATTCAAAAAAATAATTTTAATTTTTGATTGTCTTGGGCAAGGCTGTCTTTAGAGCATCATGGGCCCCAGGGCCAAGCGATTTTTTCGAGATTCCACCTGACACATTCTCGAAAATTTTAACTGGTTCTCATTTTTGTGAGGTCCGCATTCTCTTGAGGCACAGGTGGTATTGACGGCACTTGACGGCATGCACTGTTCTTGGGGCAGACACGGGACCCCTATACCCCCCTCCTGCATAGGTTTGTTACATTTTGCTGTAGTAAAAATCTTACCACTACTACTAAAGTAGGTTGAAGAATGGGTCATCGCTAAAATCAGATTCGAAAAAAAAACGGGACACCCTACTTCAAAAAAGGGATGTATGGTCAGACAAATATATATGCAAATATTATGGCCTGTACAGAGAAATGACTCACATATACTTTGAGCAACACCAATCATTTCTGACTTCCGGAGTCCCTGACTAGATATCACAACTGATAGCCAAGGAAAACAAACCTCACACTATTGGGGAATCCCTGATTTTGACAGCAGTGTTGGTGGTAATTAAAACTGTCATGAACCAAAATGCTCATGAAGTTATTGAATCCATCCCTTTGAGCAATTCAACAGTGTCAAACATAGGCGGAGATTGACTTGGAAGCCTGAGGGGGGGGGGCAAGGTCATTATTCATGGGGGGGCACGATGATGATGTCAATTCATATATACATATATTTGCATATATACAGGATCAGTCGACTCCACATTTGACGCTGGGAGGGGGGGGGGGCAATGCCCTCCTCCGTATCTCCGCCTATGGTGTCAAAACGAATTAATGAAATGGCAGAAGATGTAGAAAACCAACTTGTCTCCCAGTTGAAAACCATGAAATTTGCTTTGCAAATTAATGATGAATCAACATTACCAGGTCACACAGCAATACTGATGGCCAATGTTAGGTATTTGCATCATAACAAATTGATAGTTTAATGAAATCAACAAAAACCGTAAATACTTTTTGGCATTTTCTACTTAAAATTTTTCGTAGTACAGTATCCAGGGTGAAGATAACATCCAAAGTCGAGTAACTCTGTCTAAAGCCAGTCTGAAATTCCGAGACAATATTCCGATCCTGAAGCCACTCTGTTAAACGTTTATATAAAATAAAAGCACAGTTCTTAGAACAAGATGAGAGCAAAGAAAGATTGCGATAATTGGATGGTTCAGATTTTGAGCTCTTTTTATATAGGGGGGATACCAGGTTCATTTTCCAGTCAGGATCAACTGGACAACCGTTGAAGTATGCGCTAAATAAAGACAACAAATTGGGCAATAAGCAATGTGTTTAAAAAAAATTCACCAGGGACACTATCAATTCCAAAAAATCTCAAAAAGGAGATTTTCCCTTATGCAATGAATCTAGGGCATCTATAATCTCGAACTCCCCCTCTCTAAGATATAATCACTCCAAACCTGACATGACTTAAATATTCTATATCCAAGATCCTCGCCACGTCTGCAAAAGAGTGCAGAAAAGTAACTTACCCAGTTTAAGTAAAAAGGTACAGCATTATTCTCTCTAAATCTGAAACTATCAATAAATTTCCAAAAAAGTCTAGTATCAGACAATACAGCTGGGTCATTCAAAATCTGATCCAAAAAATCCTTTTTTTTTTTTTTTTTTGCCAGGTTTCTTCGTGAATTAAATTCGATGATGGCCTCACTCGAGTTAGAAGTGTGCATAATGTTTAAGGCATGATTGCGATCTTTGAGGGCCCCCAATCACTCTTCATCAAACCATGCAAATTATGAATTTTTTCGAGAAACCATTCCGAAACTCTCCGCGAAATATGTGATCGCGTGTTTGAGCCTATCCCACCCAGCAACTCCACTGTCAACACTGGGGAGAAACAGTTTTAAGTGACCAATGTACTGGTCAGGCACCTCTTTACTCCAGAAATAACGCGGCCTCCAGAAAAATTTAGATTTCCCTTCTCCCTGTTCTCTGGAACAACTCCAATAGTAATGGAAAATGATCCAATTCCGATAAATCATGAGCTTTAAAAGATTTTACCATGTGTTTGTTTGCATCCCTTATTCTCAGCATCAATATACATAGTTTTTATTTTTTTTGCATCATATTCTCTGCATCAAGATACTCTCTATAAATATTTCATATAGCTGTTCTTGTGGACACCAAGCATTGTGCCTGGCTGTTTAGCTATATTTTCTGCCTCATGTCATGTTGAGGGAGTGCTTGACTGGTGAGGGAGGACTTGTTCTGTCTTGTCACCGACTGGAATTTTTCCAGACACAACCACGTTGTTGTTTTCCCGACACAACCACGTTGTTGTTTTCCCAACACAACCACCATGTTGAGGGAGTGCTTGACTGGTGAGGGAGGACTTGTTCTGCCTTGTCACCGACTGGAATTTTTCCCAACACAACCACGTCCTTCGGGAAACTATGCCAAAATAACTTCGGTGTAAGAGCCTGGTAGTGTTTGATTTACTTTATACAAAAATTGCCACGTTTTTAAGACAAATAAATTCAATTGGTCGAATGGTCGACGCGTTTCGGCTCTTCAATGGAGAGCCGTCATCAGGACCTCGTGGTCAGAACTCACACGAATGAAGAGTGATGTTCTGACCACGAGGTCCTGATGACGGCTCTCCATTGAAGAGCCGAAACGCGTCGACCATTCGACCAATTGAATTTATTTGTCTTAAAAACGTGGCAATTTTTGTATAAATTAAAACCAGGCAAAGTTACTCATTTTTTGTGATAATATTTGATTTACTTGTTTAATTCTCCTCCCCTGTATTGTATGTGTATCACGTTTACTATACTTTTATTATATACCATTATTTTCATAAATAAAAAAAAAAAATCAAACATGTTTACAAGCAAAACATTTGAACAGCTATTTTCTAACGGGTAAAGTGGGGGGGGGGGGGTAGAGAGATGAATTATTGTCATAAGGGGCCACAGAAGTGCAAAAATGTTGAAAGGGGGCCATGGGCAAAATAAGGTTAAGAACCATTGCTGTAAAGCCTGTTTACATGAGTTAAGTAATTAAGTAAACTAAATTTTGTCATCAAGTACTTTAGTACCTATGTCCCTATTAAGTACCTATTAAGGCCCATTTACACAGGTCAAGTTGGTAAGTGATTAAGTGGTTAAATAGACAAGCAGGATAGAATCCAGTTCATTTTTTTTATAAGTAGGCACTCAGGGCCAGATTAACCCAAACGAAGGCACTAAGCACTCAAGTAATTTTGGTGCCCCCGTCCCTTTCACTTTTTATCTTAATGCATGGCACCTTACGACAGTTATATCTGTTCACAATTTTTGTGTGCAAATAGGCTATTTGGAAAGCAGGTATTTTAAGGTGGGGTAGGGTGGCTGGGTGTTTAGACAAAGTGAAAAATTTTTTGCACAAAGCTTACGGTGGCATGGCTCGGGAGCCTGAAGTGTCTTAAAGGCCCCATAGCAATTTGATCTGGTTAAAATTTTGGGGAGAGTGAGTATGCATATTGGGGGAGCCAGATATTTACAGCTGTGTTGGGGGGGGGGGAGGAGGGGGAGGCTGAGAAAAATTTGTTTTACCCGGGGGGCCTATGATGCTGTTGACAGCTCTGGGCTTACTTTATAGAAATAAAGCGAAATCTCAATCGAAAAACTAAGCATTAATGTGAATTCTTGTTTGCAATTAACTCAGTTTCTCTGCTTATGTGTCACTCGCAGGTTCATAACTAGAAACAAAAATGTACTTGACATCACTTAGAGCAGGGGGGTCTGTACCCATTTTGGCATCCCCTCCTCGTGATTTTTAACAGAAAGAGAGTAAACTTGACGCCCTTTTTAGTCCAGTGCCCGGGGGACAACCCCACTTCCGATTAAAAACCTTCAATTATACATGTTCCTAAAATTTTAGAATTTCTACTGGATGGTTAAAGCTGGAAAAAAAATATTTAAAAACAATGTAGGATTGTACATTTAAAGGGAGATGAAGAATTATACATTTAGAAACAATGATTGGATCATTTTTGTGATGCACCCCATTCTCCTGATGCCCTAAGCAGGTGCTTATTTTGTTTAATGCATAATACGGCCCTGTAGGCACTATGCACATGTGCCAGAGGGTTGCCTTGTATTATCCAATGATCGTTACAACTTAATTACTTACGCTGGGACAGACTAAAATTTAGTTAACTACTTAATCACTAACTTGTGTAAACAGGCCTTTAGGGGCAGCTGCTGTCTTTATCGAAAAATAAAACCACCTGCCTTTAGCAGGTGAAATGATGAAGTCACTGCCAGGGCCGGTCTTAGAGCTAGCGGCGCCCGGTGCAAAATCAGTAGTCAGCGCCCCCCCCCCTCCCCCAGGTGCGGATCCAGAGTGATGTGTCGGAGGAGGCAATTTTTGCTAGTCATTATTGTCAGGGGCGGTCTTAGGGCAGTGCGACCAGTGCAATTGCACCGGGCGCCAAATGAGAAGGGATGCCGAAACACGTTAAATATACATTAATAGATACATTTTTATTTTAAAAAAATAACTATACATGAATAATGAACAAGATAAGAATTTTTTTTTTTTAAAAACAAAAAGGTTTGAGTGTATATAATATTACGGTTAGTTTTCGAAAAGAAAATAATTGATGGGCAGTACAATAGCGATTTTGGTCAGATAAAAATACTCTCTCTCTCTCTCTCTCGAGCTCTTTTTGTTTACCCCTGCAGGAGTAAACACTGCCCACTGTAAGAGGGGCGCCAAGTCTGAGGTAGACAAGGCGAAAAAAATTAGGGGTAATGATTTCTGTCCCCTTCTAGTAGGAGCGCCAAATCCGGCATAAAAGGGTGAAAGAAATTACAGAAAATTATTTCTGCTCGCTTTAGGAGGGTCGTTATATCCGAAGTGGAAACGCAAAAAAAAAAAATTAAGAAAACTTATTTCTCTGCCCTCTTTAGGAGGGGCGCCAAATCCAAGGTAAAAGGCCAAAAGAAATTCAACATGATATGTTATGACATAAAATATCACTGCTCCTTTGAACGCATCAAAACGAAGGGATTGAAACAAACATGTTTTTTCTTCTAATTGGGGAGGTCAGGGGGCCCAAAAATAGGTCTCACTTTGGTAAAGATTTTGTTTCGAGCCACCCCTGAGTGCAACGTATATGTGTATCGAAAATTTCAATAAACAGTAAATATACACAACTGAACATCTTTTCGGAGTTTCATGGATCTTGTTCTAGATACCCGGTAAGTAACGGTAAAGCCTCCTATGAGAGAGTATCTCTGTCTAGGAGGCCTTGGTAAGGTGTGGCCGCAATGGGACTCTAAAAAAGACATCTTTTCTCTTTCAAGAAACTAATGTGGAACACTTCCTTGGCCCCATACTTTTTTCACTTTTTATCAATAAACTCGATCAGGGTATTGATTGGGATGATGTGAAGCTAATGGGGGTAATCGGGAATCAAAATGATAGGGTGTTGCTCCAGACCAACTTAAACAGGATTGCACCATGGGCAAATGAATGGAGCATGACGTTTAGCGTTGATAAGTGCATGGTCGCTCATTTTGGTTCAAACAACCCACGGTTTTCTTACGTGTTGAATGGTGTCACTATCCGGATGCAACTAGAATCACGGATTTGGGAATTCTCATTGACGAGCGGCTTAGGTTTTCTGAACAATGTTCAGCGGTGGTCAAAAAAGCGAATAGAATGCTTGGTATCATTTTTAAAAAGGTCTCTTCGCGTTCTCCTAGAGTCATTCTTTCGCTTTTTCGAGGCTTAGTTCGTCCTAGACTGGAGCATGCTGTAAGGCTTTGGAGACCATACCTACAGAGGGACATAGACTTGGTTGAAGGGATGCAGAGAAGAGCTACGCGTGTCCTTATTGGCACATGGGGCTTGAGTTATGAAGACAGACTTCATTTTTTGAATATGTTTACATTGGATGAACGCAGGTGTCGAGGAGATATTATCGAAGTGTTCAAAATTTTCAATGGGATGGATAGGATGGACCATGAACTTATAGTACACCACCCAATCGACTGCTTTTACAGGGGACAACAGTATCGATTGGTGAGGGACAATGCAAGGCTATGGTGTCGCAGGGAATTTTTCTCTAATAGGGTTGTTAATAAATGGAATAGCTTACCCCCGGAGGTAGTAAATTGTAACACAATTGACACGTTTAAAAAGAAATACGATAAACATTTGGGGTAAATCGAGAAGCTATTGTACTTAGAATAAGACAACCATAAGTATTCTTTATGGGCATTGTATAATATTTTATCATGTGTATATATTGTTTACAATTTTTGTTAATTGCATTTTTAATTGGGTTGCTATATTTTTGAAATATATGACATCCATATTTTCATGGGCATCTTTTTCTCAGCCACCTCGTCGGGCATTTTGCCTGTTGTGGCGTTGTATTTGTATTTGTATGTTGAAAATTCAATTTGATTTTTTTTTTCAAACCGACTTTCAAGAAGGGCCAAAAACCTCAATATATCAATATAAATTCAATCAAAATGAAAATCTGGCAATCCTAGTGAAATTTTCGATTTTAATATTTGTTGTGTTAGTTTTCCATAAGATTTATAAGAATTTTAATCATCTTAAAGTCATTTTCAAGGTAAGTCATTTCCTCGACGTTAATCTTAAATAAGAATTAAACAAACCCTATCGAATTTTGCTGCTTATAATCCGCAGATGCAAACTTTGCTAGTTTGAGGAAAAAAAGACACCATGTATAATCCGCAGCGGTATATCACCCACATGAGAAAATTTCATTTATCAGTATAAAATCGCTCTCGAGGAGGTGGGGGGTGTTGTTTAACACGGTTTTGTAGAGAAAATGTCAATTTTTGTACTGGCATCTACCCAATCTATAAATATAAAAAACAATTTTTTGTTAATAAATTTTTAACGTAATAATAACTAATGAAACCTCTCTCTCGAAAAAAAATAAAGCCGCGGATAAGACACAATGGTTTATCCCCACTAAGGACGCTTCAAAGTTAAGACTCTTCTCATGCAACTTCGATGAAATTCATTACCAACGTTTTGTTTTTATTTCAACGTAATTTCTTTTTAAACGTATAATCTACGGACTATACGCAGCAGAATAGGTAGGTTAATTGGGAATATAGGTCAATATATATATCCATGGAAATATGGAAATAAAGTAGTGTACCTTACATATCCAAAACAAGGAGGGGAGGCAGCGGCAAATCCATTTTGCATAAGAAAAATTTTGGATATGTATCTTCTTATATTTGAAATGGTTTTTTTGAAGCTGATGAAATATAGAGTTAAATGCATATTACGGTAGATGCATTGAATCGGTAAAGCATAATCACCAATCGCCTCGGTAAGTTTGATAAATTTTGCAACATTTATCACTTTTACCGGCGATTATGCATAACCCTTGAAAAAGAAGCAAACCTCACACGTTTATGCATACAGGATCTAACCCTGTATGCGCAAACGTGCGAGTTGCTTCTTTTCACTTTAGATATTGTTTTTTTAACATCAGGGATGTTCAGCCCAAACTTCAAGAATTGTGCATTATTGTTGAAATTAAAGCTGAAGTCCCCGAGGTTAAAAAAAAAATCTACAGAGAAAAAAAAAACCCTTTCCAATGCCGTCTTAATGCTCCACCTGAGAGCGGCCCTGAAACCTCAAGTCGTCACGAAAATGAGATCTAGTTAAAAATTTCTAGAATTTACTAGGTAGGGCCTCAGAAAACCACATGGCCCAGGGGCCCATGATGCTCTTCCCTGCCCCTTCCCCAGGTCTGTTCCTCGGGAGCAGTCTTTTCTTGGAGTCTCCTTGAAATGGTTATGCTCAGAAAAAGGAGGAGATACAAGCGCCTTCCCCAATTCAGCTGGTTGCACCGCCCAAGTTGCCTCAGAATAGTTACAGGCTTTATTAGTTATAATTACGTTAACAATTTAATTACAAAAACATATATTTTTTAAATATTTATAGATGGGGTCGATGCCAGTACAAAAATTGACATTTTCTCTACAAAACTGTGTTAAACTACCCCCCCCCCTCTTGAGAGTGATTTTATATTGATAAATGAAATCCGCTGTGGACTATACATGGTGCCTTTTTTTCCCCACACTAGCAAAGTTTGCATCTACGGATTATAAGCATCAAAATTTGATAGGTTTTGTTCAATTCTTATTCAAGATTAACAGAAAAAGATGACTTGCCTTTTCGAAATGACTTTCTTCAAGATGATTAAAATTCTTAAAAATCTTATAGAAAACTAATGCAACAAAAATTAAAATTGAAAATTTTACTAGGATCACCAGATTTTTATTTCGATCAAATTTATATTGAAGTTTTTGATCCTTCTTGAAAGTCGGTTGGCATACCTTGTCAAGCGATCTCAACATTGATTTGTGATTACGACCTTCCAGCATCCTTCATTGGCTGACCGATCACTCCAAAGCAGGGCTCTGTCACCAAAATATCCCCTCGAAAATCCTATCACCCCCCCCCTCCCTATTTAAGAATTTGAAGTGTCAACAGTCTCTCACAATACGTATATACTATTATACGTATATTCACTATTGTTCTTTGTTTTTTTTTTAATTTAAACGTCAATCAATATGGCCCAACCCCACATGAAAAAGTTATAAAAAAACGGGAAATAACAATCGTTTTATATTCCTATCTTCTGACTCGACAGACATGCCTGTGTCCAGTTTCCTATAGTATTGGTTCTAACTCTATGATTACTGTCGACTTCAGGGCCGCTACTAGATATATTGTCACTCGGGGCAAGCCGGCATTTTGGCGCCCCTTGTAATGTAAAAGAAGCAGTGTGAATTCGGCACCCCCTTCTGGTTCAACACCCGGGACACCAGACCCGCCTGCCCCCCCCCCCAGTTGCGGCCCTGGTCGACTTCTCCACTTCTACAGAGCGAACTGTTCCAAAAAAAAGAGTTAGATCCATGGTTCTATTATTTTGAATTTGCTCAGTTAATCGTAACTCTGGTCGACTTCTCCACTTCTACAGAGCGAACTGTTCCAAAAAAAAGAGTTAGATCCATGGTTCTATTATTTTGAATTTGCTCAGTTAATCGTAACTTCCAACTGTTCTTTCTACATCTCCTTTTAATGGCAACAGAAGACCCCTCAATCTGCTTCTGGAAAATCTCACATTTTTCTCTTTCATATATTGTCTTTCCATTTCCTAAAACATGGTCATAAAAATCCCTCTGGTTCCCGAACTTCTTTTTTTCTTGTTGCCAATCCAAATGTTTTCCAATGTGTTTTGTATCAAATATGTTTTCCACTGCACCTCAAATTGTAATATATAAGTTTAACTTATAAGTACTGGCAGCTAGATTAAGTTCACACAATGATTCGTATTCCAAAATAATATATAACATAGTGGAAAAATTGCATGTTTTAATAAACTGGCACACTATTTAATTAATACAAATACAAATACAACGCCACAACAGGCAAATTGCCCAACGAGGTGGCTGACTCAAGAACATCATGGATCCCCGAGCCATTTTTTTTGGAAGCCCTACCTACTACTGCTACATCACACATGCACCCCCCCCCCCCCCGCGGAACCCCCCAACGAATCGGTACATGCGGGAATGTGCGTGTACGTGTAGTGCAACCTGACGTAAAGTTTGTTTCTGTGTAATGCTTGTTATGTGTAGTGCTGTCATCTGCCCCCAGTTTTTCTAACTATGAGTGAAGTGTTATGGTTGAATGATTTACCGTTGTAGGACTGTTGCTCTCTGTGGCGAGACTTTTTAACGGGGAGATCGGCTCGCATTTGCGCCTTGAAGTTGGGAACCACAGAAAACCAACTTCAGCCGACCACCACTGTGGGGTTCGAACCCGGATCCTCGCATCACGAGTCCGGCACTATAACCACTCGACCACCACAGCGGCTAATAAATCTATTTGGTGAGACATACCATCGTTCTTCCACCTAGTACCTTACCAAGGTGCAAAATAATGCTGTGAAGCATATTTTAGGGACAACGATCGCAATGGAATAAAGCAATACATATTTTGCACCTCAAAACTTTTTTCTCAGTTTCAAAAACAGAATTGGGGGGGGGGGGGGAGGTCATGATTATGGAATCTGATTTACAAAGCTGTTTAAAAAAATCAAATTGAATTTCCAACATACGTTCCTCATTAGTTTCTTGAATGGGAAAAGACGTCTTTTTAAAGTCCCGTCATACTGTCTAGGAGCCTCATAGGAGGCTTTGCCGTTACTCACAGGGTATCTGTAACAAGATCCATGAAACTCCGAAAAGATGTTCAGTTGTGTATGTACAGTTTGTTACAATTTTCAAGTCCACACACGTTCCACTCAGGGGCGCCTCGAGACTAAATCTCTACAAGAGCGGGACCTATTTCTGGGCACCCTGACCTCCCCCAATTAAAAAAAAACTTTTGTTTCAATCGCTTTGTTTGATGCGTTCAAAGGAACAGCGATATTTTGTCAGAACATATGTCAAATTTTTTTGCCCTTTTACCTCGGACTTGACGCCCAAGGCCATAGTGAGGGGGAGGACTTGGGGGGGTCTGGTACGCCTCTGAAATTTGAACAAATGACCAAAAGAAGGGAAAAAGATGGCCAAATCTATTGTTCTATCACTTTGGTTCTCCCCCCCCCCCCCGAACGAAATTTCTGTCAGTTCTCTCTAACAGTGGCCTGTTGACGCCACTGCTAGAGAGGGCACAAATAAGTTTTCCTAATTTTTTTTGTGTTTCCACTTCGGATATGACGCCTTTCTAGAGCACACGCAGTACCATCGAGCTGCCCCTGGTTGAACTAATAGCAAAGTCTGGAGTTTCGTTTGAGTCGGGAGACTGGCCCGTGATTGGGGGTGCCAAAGTGCATGGGTTTTCTCGTGTGAGCACATTTTTGTTTCTCCTGGCAGGTAGGAATGAGGTCCAAGTACAGGATCCCTATTTAAAATAGTCAGCACATTATAGGTTTTAATTCATTAATTTTTTAAATATTTATTCCACATTTTTTTTTAAATACAGTACTGTGTTGGCGATTCAATTCTGCGTTTTTAATACAAGTCTGGAAAAGAGAGGCATGAATGGCCTTCAGCTCAAAATCTTTCCCGCATGAAAAGACACCTTCAATTCCTGTAATACTCCCCACAACACAGGAAAACACTTTTGCTCTCGTTAGTAGAAAAATTGGGTGACCGAGGGCGATTCCTGCATTATTTTTATTTTTACAGCACGACAAAAGAGAAAGAAATTGCATCTTCCCCGAAATCTCTTTCAGAGGCAAACGAAAAGAGTTCAAGAGAGAGAGTGTATGTGTATTTTTATCTGACCAAAATCGCTATGTACTGTACGTATATAGGTGCACTGCCCACCAATTCTTTTCTTTTCGAACAATAACCGTAATTATGCTTTCAAACTTCCAATTTTTTTCTGATCTCTGTCATTTTTCATGTATATTTTAGTTATTTTTTTAAATACGTATCTTAAAGATGTTTTTCTAATAAAGTATATCTAACGTGTTTCGCACCACTTCTCATTAGGCACTGCCCTAAGACCGCCCCTGGTCACTGCTGTTTCTTCTATGCGGAAAATCAAAAGTGCATATAAAGGTGTGATGCAATAATCATTCATGACCTTGCTGAAGAGAGAGCATCAGAAAATATCCCAAGGTTTAAAAATGTGGTAGGAATGAGAAATTTTGGCTAAAAAAACCCACTTGGTTTAAACCAAACCCTGCTATAAATAAAATAACCATGCTAGCATAAGTACCATAATTTTCTGCTTTTGATCTGCAAGAGTGTAATCAGCTCATGCAAATTATCTTTCTTTCGAACCGAGCATGACTTCTATCTATATAGAGTCGGCCCCCCGTATTCGCGGTTTCCATATTTGTGGTTTCCGTATTCGCGGTTTTTTTCCTTCATTGGAAATTTTTTTTTGGAAACACTCAGCAATCGTCATTCACGTGTTTTGTTTACAAAATTTGAGTTGTGTGTGTTTAGGATGGCTCATTTTTCAAGTGTATTGATAATGCTTCGGAAAGACAAAAAAAAGTGAAAGGTTTACAAGAATAATTGGATATATTGACTATGCTTGGCGAAAGTAGGTCAATCGCTGCTGCTGTGGCCCACCATTACGGAATCTACGGTGAGATATATCAAGAAAAAGGAATCTGAAATTCGTTCAACCGTGGATGTAGCTACACCTGAGGCAGACAAAACTTTGCATCACCTACTGGATCCATGTGTTTCTCGTACAGAAAATGTTGTTTTTTGTGCGTACAAGACTGCTACAAAAAAGGTATTCCAATTGATTGTAATATAACAGAAAAGGCAATAATATTTTACGCTTCTATAAAGGGAAGGACTGGTAAAACGTCTATTTCATCAGAATTTTATGCAAGTAAAAGTTAGTTTTGATAGGTTTAAGAAACGATTCAAATTACCTAATTATTGCTGGCGATCAAGCCTGTGCCGACCAGGAGGCAGCTAGAAAATTTCTAAAGACTTTGCAGAAAATTATTGAAGAAAAAAGTTATGCAACTCAGCAGGTGTTTAACGTTGACGAAACTGTACTATTTTGGAAAAAAATGCAGCAAGAACATTTATCAATCAAGAAGAAAAGAGAGCGCCTGGTTTGAAGATAGACTTACTATGACTTCAAGATAGACTTACTATGTTGTTTTGTGCAAATGTGTATGGGTACATGGTAAAGCCCACCGTAATTTTCAAATCTGCGAATTCGCGAGCATTGAAGAGAAAGGATGTCAAAGCTTCTAGTATTTTGGATGAACAATAAAAGGGCTTGGACTACGAAAGCACTTTTCCTGGATTGGTTTAAACTGTGTTTTGTTCCGGAAGTCAGGAGGTACCTTGCGAGTGGAGACATGTCATTCAAAGTTCTTTTGATACTGGATAATGCTCTTGGACAACAAGATGTCAATGTGTTCAAAGCTGATGGTGTGGAACCCCTTTATATGCCTCCTAATTAACATCTATCATTCAGTCCCTTGATTAGGGGGTAAAGCGAACATTCAAGGTTCACTATACACGCCACTCAATGGAGATGATTGTACATGCAATAGAAGATGCAAATCCATAAAATGTCTTGAAGGTATGGAAGAATTACACCATCACTAATGCCATTACTGTCATAACTAGAGCCGTGGCAGCTATTAAGTAGAAGACAAGTTCACCGATGCCTTTATGGTACGTCCTTCATATGCAGAAAAATTAATAGAGGAAGCCTTGTCAACATATTCCAACATACTTGATGATATGAAGAAGAAACATCAAACAGAAATCACAATATCCTTTCAGAAAGCATCGCCAACAACCGCTGCACCCTCTTTTACATTTCCCTTCTACCTCTGCGTCACCCTGCTCTTCTCATGATGTTCAATAAACGAGGTAAACAAAAAAAAAACTCTATGGTTTCCGTTATTCGTGAATTTCCATATTTGCCGTCACCCCAGGAATGTAACCCCAGCGAATACGGGGGGGGGGGGGGGCGACTGTATATCGTCACAGATAATTTACTACTGAGTGAGTTGTGCTGGAAGTGTGAGAGTACCCAACAGTCTGAGTGCATATCTAGTGTTGTGCATGAATTTTTTAGCACTGCCATCTATATTTAAAATTGTGAGTGAATTGTAATAATTAAATATTTGTACCATTGCATATCTGTTGCTCTCGGTGGCCATACTTTTAATGAAGAAATCAACTTGAATTCTCGCCTCAATGATTGGAACTATGGAAAAAAAGTAAAAGTTGTAAACTTCAGTCTACCATCACTATGCTACCTGTAGGAACTGAACCTAAGTCCTTATAGTGCAAGCCCATCATATTACCACACAGTGGCACATGAAAACTACTGGAAGCTATCTGTCTGGGCAATAAGTCCGTAGAAACTTCAAAAATTCATAAAAACTGGAAAATAATCGAAATAAAAAATTGTTTGCAGGGTTCGCATTGCTAGGTCACAGGAATTTTTTTAAGAAAGGAAAAAAAAACTAAAAAAACAGCCAATAGGTGGCGCTGATGTACACAAGTCAAAGAAAAGATACACAAATAATGAACAGAATGCCCCAAATTGTTTATTACAGCACTATGTGTTCCACATGATCACCACAACAGAAAATAACACATTGCAGGTGAGTCACAAATCCAGCAACGGCAGAGTGCAGCAGGTCCAGATGTATACATGACACCTCTCGTCATATTTCAGTTCTGACAGAATGGATAGACCGGATCGATACATCCGGGATTTCAAATATATCCATAACCAGAAGACCGCTGGTGTCAAATCTGGATACCGAGGAGGCCATGGGAACCTGCAATACCTGTTGAAAGAAGAAGAAGTGTCCTATGATGAACGAACCTGCGAACCTACACCACACTGCCACTTTCGGGGAATGCAATGGTTTCTGCGTGTACTCATGTGGATTAGACATCGCCCAGATGTGACAGTTATGGGTATTAATGTCGCCATGAAGCAAAAAATGAGCTTTATCTGTCCACAAGATGTTAAAGACCCAGGTGGGATTCTGTTCGATTTTGGAGAAAGCCCATCTCATAAATGCTTCCCTCTGTACGGTATCCGCTGGAAAAAATCCATGGCACGACTGCAGTATGTACGGGTACAGGTCAAGGATTTCATGAATAATATTGCATACTGAGAATGGTGGTAAGCCTAAGCCTCTGGCAGTTTCATGAGCACTGCTGCTCCCTGTAGCTGATTTGAACGCTAAAGCTTCCATTTCAGCCAACACGTGGTGAACGTTGCCTTCTTTAAACATGGTCGTCCGGCTCTTACACGATCCTCCAGTGTTCCAGTTTCCTCAAACACCGCTGAACAAGCTTTATGAGGCCTGTCACTGTTATAGGCTTTTTTCCTGCCCTCACATTCTTCTGAACCCGAATTTATACAAGGCAATGGTCGCTGATTCTTGGTGCACGCAAATCAACTTCACCAACAAAGCTTTATCCTTTGCACACAGCATCCTTGTTCACATACACGGTTTATAACAGTAAACTGGTTATGGACTAGGAGTGCAAGTTCTTATGTGTGTATATAACCATCTTATTTGCATATTTCCACCAAAGTTGCTCGTACCAGCGCCACCTATTGGCTGTTTTTCAGTTATTTTTCCTCCTGTCTTAAAAGAATTCCTGTGACCAAGCGATGCTAACCATGAAAACCGTTTTTTATTTCAGTTATTTTTCAAATTTTTATGGACTTTTTGCCCACCCTGTATTGTATCATTGCCTAGCCGAAACCACTAAAGCTATGAATATCAAATTTGGTCAAAAGTTTTGTTTCATGCCGTAAAGACTCACTAAGAAGGGGTTTTTTGTAATTCGACCCCTGGGGGGGGGCAAAAAAGGGTTCAAAATTATAATAAGAAAATCATGCCAAGCCAAAACTGCTGAAGCTATATTCATGAAATTTGGTCAGAATTTTTATTTCATAACGTAGAGATCAACTAAGAAGGGTTTCAAGGAAATACTTTCTGGACATAATGCTGAGGTGAACTTGGAAAGGAAAGTCATCTTGTCTCCGCCGTGACTCTCGAACCCAGGCCCTCTCGCATACCAGGAAAGCATGCTACCATCTACCCCACTGGAGACACGACCTTGCCTTCTATTTCCTGAAGTTAAGAGAGGCTACTAATGTCTCTACTTCAGCGCCTCACACCACAGTGGGTGAAATAAGGAAGGCAGGGTCGTGTCTCCAGTGGTGTAGATGGTAGCATTCTTGCCTGGTATGCAAGAGGGCTTGGGTTCAAGTCCCAGTGGAGACAAGATGACTTTTCTTTCTGAGTTCACCTCAGCATAATATCCAGAAAATAAATGTTTTCTTGATATATCTTGGGCTGAGAAAGAGCCATCTATCTCTCTTTAAGAAAGGTTTTTCTGTCTACCCCTAAGGCGGCCATAAGGGAGATCAAAAGTAACATAAGGAAATCATGCAGAGCCAAAACCACCGAATTCATGAAAGTTTTCCAGAAATTTCATTTCATAACAAAGACCAACTAAGAAATGGTTTTCTGAAGTTTGCCCCCTAAGGGGTTCACAGGGGGGTTCAAAGGTAGCATAGAGAAATAATGCTGAGCCGAAACCGGTGAAACTACCATCATCAAATCTGGTCAGAATTTTACTTCATAACGTAAAGATCAACTAAGAAGGGGTTTTCAAACATTCGGCCCCTAAGAGGGTCATAAGGGGGTTCAAAGGTAACATAAAACAATCATGTGAAGCCAAAACCGCTGAATTCATGAAATTTGGTTAGAAGTTTTATTTTATAACGTAAAGACTAACTGAGACGGGTTGTTTTCTAAATTTGGCTGCAGGGAAGGGGGTGTCATAAATGGAGTTCTGAGGTAGCACTGAGAAATCACGCCAAGCCAAAACTGCTTAATCTATAGTCGTTAAATTTGGTCGAAAGTTTTATTTTATAATGTAAAGACCAACTAAGATGTTTTCCAAAATTCAACAACTAAGGGGTTCAAATTTAACATATAGAGATCATGCCAAGCTGAAACGGCTGAAGCTATTCGTGAAATTTGGTCAGAAAATTTGTTTCACAATGTAAAGACCAACAATGAAGGGTTTTTCAGAAATTCGACCCCTAACCGGGTCATAAAGGGGTTAAAAAATAACAGATATCACGCCGAGCCAAAACCTCAGAAGCTATTATCATGAAATCTGTCAGAAGTTCAGTTTCATGATGTAAAGACTTACTAAGAAGGGTTTTTTTAAAATTTGACACCTAAACATTTGACCCTCTAAGGGTGTCATAAAAAGGGAGTTTCAAAGCTAACGTAGAAATCATGTCAAGCCAAAACCACTGAAGCTATTAATGAAATTTATTTGAAGTTTATTTCATGATTCTTAATTTCTGGAATTCGACCCTTGAAGGGTCTTTAAATGTGTCATTTTTGGAATTTGGCCAGAAATTTAATTTTATGACTTAGACACCAACTAAGAAGTGGTTTTTCGAAATTCGACACCTAACGAGGTCATAAGAGATTTCAAAGGTAACAGAGAAATCATGTAGAGCAGAAACAACTCAAGCCATATTCATGAAATTTGATCAGTGGCTTTATTTCATGACGTAAAGACTGATTAAGAATTGGTTAATTGAAATTGGACCCCTAAGGGTGTCATAAGGTAGTTCAATAAAGGAGAGGGTCGTATTCAAAAATCCTGTGGAACCGAAATAGCTGAAGCCATAATTATGAAATGTGGTCAGTACATTTGTATTGTAATGTAGAGACTCATAGAGAAGGGATTTCTGAAAATTCATCCTCAAGGGAGGGACGAGGGCTTCAAATGTTATATGGAGAGGAATCATCGGCAAGTAATTTTCAGATTATGAAATGCACACAAATGAAGCCGTGGGTAACAGCTACTATATATATATTTGAGCACAAATATTTTAAATCAGATCAAAGAATTTTTCAAAATAAAAACATGCAAATAATATATATATATACACATATAGAAAAATGTACATTATGAAAAATTTATTTTTGTTGAAATATATATATATATATTTCTTGTATATTACAATAAAACAAGTAAAAATATAATAAAAACTATAAAATTTAAGAAAAAGGTTCAGAATTTTCAGAAATACTCAGCCACAAATACAACGCCAATACAGCTAAAGTTTTGTAAATTATCCTTCAATTTTACAGGCCAATGTTAAGGGGGTGTGTTTAATAGCTAAGTATGTCATATAACCAAAAGTGCACTGCATGTATAAATCCACCATCTGTTGTTTAACTCAGTGACATGCATCACCTCCTCAATATAAAAAGTTCAATAAAAATAATTGCTTGTTATTCTTAGTTTTATTTAATGTTTGCAATCATTTCATTCATTTCCATAAACTGTCAAATGAACTCAAAATTTAGGATAAGTGATAGTAAATAAATTAAAAAAAATAAATACTTCTATATCAGCTTCTTGACCTTGACTTTCTTCATGGGAAATACATGTAGAACTGTCAATTACATTATCATGGCATGCTAGAGCCTCAGAAGAAAGATACTCGCTAGATGAGGATCTATTAGCTAGAAATTGTAATAAATATGATACACTGTTTAAAAAAAAAATACTGTAAAAACATAAATTGTTAAAAACATTATGTAAATACTGTATATATTCATTTACAAGATGATTTATTTCCTCTGCTTAAGGATCTCCAAAATAGAAAAAAATTAAAAGCCTATGTATAAGCTGGCATAAAAAAAAATACAAAAATTTAAGAAAAAAATATATAGTTCTAAGATGTAAAACTTCAGTTTAGGAGTGTTTTGCAAGATGTATGATTTTTTCCTACTGGGACAAACGTGATTTTGTACCTCCGGCAACTTTAAAAATCCAATAAATTTTAACGGTGTTCTTCATTTCCAGCTAAAACTGTGCTGTCCCCTAAATTTTTCCACCTCAGACAGTTGCCCCGCCTTCCTCTAGTTCCCAGCCCTGGCAAGATAAGCAAATTTTTGAATAAATTTTGACTCGAAATAGCAATATCTCGCAGCACTCTAGAGGATAACTTGTCCATGAGAGGTTTTGTGTATTTATGTTGAGTGCGAGTGTCATATGATCACAACTAAAAAAAAATCTGATGGTGCACTCTTTCTCTCAATGCGGGAAAGGCCACTTCAACAAGTTCAATGATGGGATTAAGCATTTAGCTGGGCTCCTTTTAAAATTTCAATTCATGAAAGACCAATAAAAATATATGTATATCTGTATTAATAAAAACCTTCAATAGTTTAAGGGCCCTTGTTTGACATGGGGCCCCTTTCCAAGTCACATAGGCACAAGCCTAGAAAGACTGTCTTTCCCTTTTGATGTGCATTAATGCCAACAGGCATTTCAAAGTGAAGCCGCTGCTGTTTTATATCATTCTGAAATTACTCAAGCATTCAATATAAAATAACTTAAAATGGGCTCTTTTTATCATTTCAATTCATGAAAGACCAATAAAAAAATATATGCATATCTGTATTAACCCATTTGCATCATAAGCGCATATTTGTGCGGAATTTTCCTGGCCATTATCACCAAAGTGCATATATACATGCTAGTTTTTTATGCATAAGAACAAAACACTAATACAATTCAAATACAATGCCACAACAGGCAAAATGCCCAACGAGGTGAATGAGAAAAAGATGCTCATAATAAATATGGATGTCATATACTTCAAAAATACAGCAACCCAATTAAAAATGCAATTACAAACAATATATATACATGACAAAATATTATACAATGCCCATAAGAATATTTATGGTTGTCTTACTCTAAGTATGGATAGCTTCTTGATTTACTCAAACACATGCTTATCATATTTCTTTTTGAACGTGCCGATTGTGTTACAATTTACTACCTCCGGGGTAAGCAATTCCATTTATTAACAACCCTATTAGAGAAAAATTCCCTGCGACACCATAAATTTTCATTGTCCCTTACCAATCGATACTAGTGTCCCCTTGTAAAAGCAGTTGCTTGATGGTGTACTAAAAGTTCATGGTCCATCCTATCCATCCCACTGAAAATTTTGAACACTTCGATCATGTTTCCCCGACACCTGCGTTCATCTAATGTAAACATATTCAAAACATGAAGTCTCTCTTCATAACTGAAGCCCTGTGTGCCAATAAGGACACGCGTAGCTCTTCTCTGCATCTATTCAACCAAGTCAATGTCCCTCTGTACGTATGGTCTCCAAAACCTTACAGCATACTCCAGTCCAGGACGAACAAAGCCTCGAAAAAGCAGAAGAATGACTTTAGGAGAACATGAAGAGACCTTTTTGAAAATGACACCAAGCATACTATTCGCTTTTTTGACCACTGCTGAACGATGTACAGAAAACCTAAGCCACTCGTCAATGAGAATTCCCAAATTGGTCACCGTGGGTTGTCGAACCGTGGCCAAACCAAAATGAACAACCATGCACTTGTCAACGCTAAACATGAAGATCGATTCATTTGCCCATGCTGCAATCCTGTTTAAGTTTGTCTAGAGCAACTCCCTATCGCTTTCATTCCCAATTACCACATTAGCTTCACATCATCTGCAAATTTTCTAGCTACCCCCAACGATCGAGTTTATGAATAAAAAGTGAAAAAAATATGGGGCCAAGGACACTTGCTTGAGGAACTCCCCTTGTGATGCCAGTCCAACCAGAGAATTTCCTGTTCACTTAACTCATTGTGAGCTATCTCTTCACCATGATTCTATCCAATTCAGTAAGTTGCCTCCAATTCCAATCTCATGTAAAAGCTTCAAGACTTTACCATGTTGGACCCAATCGCATGCCTTCCGGAAATCAAGGTAAACGATATCTACATTTTTTCCCTTACCCAAAGCCCTCTTCCTGAACCCATGCTGATTATCCGACAATACATTATTCTCATCTATCCACTTTGCCACCTACCTTTTGATAATAATTTCCAAAATTTGAGAGGAAGCTCATCAAACGCACTGGACGATAATTGGACACAGCTTCTCTACTACCCCTCTTAAATATCAGAACAACATCATCAAGTTTCCAATCCCTTGGGAGGATATCCTCAGCAACACTACTCCTGTATATCCATGCAACTGGCCCCAAAAATTCATTAGCACATTCCCTGAGGACCCTGGGATAGATATCTCCTGGTGCTTTGCTTGCACATACATTTTTAAGAAGATTTAGGACTTCCACTTGAATATTCTTGAGGATTTTATTACCCCATACAACACCCATATATCGAATATCATTATCTCCATTAAAAACTGACACAAAAAGTCATTGAAAGCACTACACATGCCTAAATTGCTCTCTAACCTAGAGCTTCCTATCGAGAGCGGGCCAACTGTGCCCTTATATCCATTATTGACGTATCAAAAAAATGATTTTGGATCAGAGCCAATGTTATCGGCCAACCTAGATTCAACTTCCTTTTTACCATCCCTTATCGCTTTCTTCCACACTCTTTTTTTATCAATAAACAATATGTCACCTCATCCACTTTTATACTCACTGAATGCTCTTTTATTTTCTGATAAAGGTTACGCACGCTATCCGTGAACCATAGAGGGTGCTTTTTTCTAACAAAGGGTATGACGTTGTGCAAAACAGAGGACAGCTTCGTACTAAATTCTTCCCATTGACGTACAACCCCAACTGATTCCAACCAGTTTTTGAAAACTGATGCTAACCTTCCTCTCAAAACACCAAAGTTAGTTCTCCGAAAACAAGGAACCAGTCTTTTGTTATCGACCTTACCCAAAGAAAAGCTAGAAAAAACTGACCACACAATGATCACTGAAAGAAAACTCGTCCCCCACCGAAACATGTTCAACAAGATCCTCAGAACTAGTAAGAACCAAATCCAAAATAGCAGTACCCCTAGTGGCTTCTGATACATGCTGATGCAAAAAAGTATAGAGCACCAACTTAAGGAAGTCCCTTTCGTATTGATCTCTAGCTGAAAGACTCTCCCTATCTATTCCCGAGTAATTGAAATCCCCAAGTATTACAACCCTCTTACGCTTAGACATGTAGGAAACTGACCAGTACTTATTATATAGTTTGGAATCAAAACTTCAATTATAATCACCCTGTATATAGCTGATTATTTTTCATAAATCTGTTACTACTACTATACAGTAGAAACCCAATTAACTGGGCCTAACAGTGAAAGTATATAAAAAAACTATTGAATATTAAGACTGGGAGATATATAGGAGATGTGCTACTTCTTATGGGAAAGAAAATGAAAATGTATGTGAGGTAATGTAACTACTAGTACACTAGTCTTTGTCCTTTAGGGACAGCTGGTGTCTTTATTGGATTATAGGACCACCTGTGTGTGCCCCTAGCATGATGGTGTCACTACTGTTGCTGCTTCTTTGTGAAGGAAAAAAGAAACCCTGTGACATAATACACCACTACATTTAGATGTGTGATGCAATCCTTATTCATGAATTTGCTAAAGATAGAGCATTAGAATGTAGCCAAAGGTTAGAAAATGTGGTAAGAATGAGAAATTTTGGCTTCTGTATATAATAACTTTAAATAACTAAGATACTTCATATAAAAAAAATATATATTTTCAGGCCACTTTTATGAGACTTTTTGAAAAAACCTACTTATGGCAATGTTTTTAAAGACAATTGGCAACGTCCCTTATTTTATAGTAATTAGGTCATTTGAATGTTTTTTCCCCCATCAAATTTTTGTCCACTTTGATTTGTAGCTACCTTTTATTTCCCCACCCTTCATCCCTTTTTGCATTAATTAACAAATTTATCATAAATAGCATTTTTGGGCTGCAAATTACAGATATCCCGTATTTAGGGAATGCGCGAAATTATCTCAATTTCGCGCATTTTCCTTGACGAGGTATAATGAATCTAAGTATGAAATTACAATTTTTATTTGCGAATCCATATGGATATTAATATAATATCAATTACAACAATTGAATAATTTTCTATCCAATTAAAACTGAATTATCAAGCCTGCCTGTGAACCCACCTACGCCATTGTTGCGGACCAGAGGTTGAGAAATGCTGTTATAGATATACATCTTTCAAGTTCTTTAAAAATTTTAAGCCTAAATAATCAGAGATTCCCTTATACATGTTAAAATATCTAATTATTAAAATTTCATGATTGTTTTCTAACCTGATGTATTTTCATTGCCAACTGCTTACATTATAACACAAAAGGAATATTATTTTTGATAACATAACTTTTCAATTAGGTTCAAATATGAAATTCTCTTAGTTATTTTTTTAATGTTGAATATAATGACCTTCCAATATAATGTCTGTTTTCTGTGGAAAAATGAGGGTCATTATAACGAATGTGGACTGTGTATGTATGTATGTATATATATTACATGATGTGATAAATCTGTGATTATGCTTTGTAGTTAAATTTTCCCAAATTTAACACTTTTACCAATGATTGTGCATAATTCCTACTTGAAGTTGGTAAGTATGATGAATATGGAAGAAATCATGTGGAAATATCACTTAAATTCAACCATTTATCAAATTCTCTCGTACGTGATGTGTGCACCACACATCTTTTGCCATAAAAATTTAATTAAATGAAAATAAGTGTTATATAAAGATAACAATGCATAAATTATTATCAGCATTGTAATGTTAGCTTTCTTCACATTTATCAATATTTTAATCAACATCACTGATTGAATCCATCATCCTAGACTGAAGTTTGAGCAAAATGTTCAGTAAATTTAATTAACTGACAATTTATCGTATTTACCAATATCAGCAGGAAATTATACATAATCATATGCTCAAAATGCTAAGTAATTATGGGTAATATAACAGGCAATTATGAATAATAACTGTATTTATCATATTAACATATTATAATATTTTAAGAGAAAGAATGATTTCTGTAGTATTGACAGTATTTCCCTCAGCTCCGTAGTTGAATGCGGCTTATCCATAGAAACTATGGACAGTTCATAGAGTCGTCGTTGCGAGATTGGTCACAGCAGGTAATGGTGAATGAGGAATTTTCTGATTGGACAGGTGTTAAGGGTGGAGCCCCTCAGAGAGGTATCCTTGATCCCATTATTTTTCCACTTTTTGTCAATAAGCTCGATCGGATATTTATAGGTTTGTGAGCAGGTTAGCAGATGACATGAAGGTTATGGGGATAGTTGGAATCAAGGAAAGAGGGAGAGGCTCCAGACGAGCTTGAATGTGATTGTAGAGCGAGCTAATGGTTGGAGCATGACCTTTAGCATTGACGAGTGCATGTTCGCTCTTTTTGGTGCAAACGACCCACGTTCCACTTGCAAGTTGAATGGTGGTGTCATTCTGGTGGCAACTGGGATCACTGATTTGGGAGTCCCCATTGATAAGTGGCATGGGTTTACTGGACATTGTTCAGCAGTAGTTAAAAAAAGCATACAGAATGCTCAGTGTCATTGTGAATTTACAAACTAAAAAAAATATGATAAGAAATCAATTTTAATCTTTCCCAACTTTGGTGGGGCATGATGAGGATATCAATACACATATATTGTAATTTATGTTTTTATGCAATATGTATGCATTGTAATATATGTTAAGGTGAAATCTGAAATAGATTTAATGAAGTTGATGTTGAGTCAGCATCGATGGGTGGGGGAGGGGGTTTCGGGTTTGCCGACTTTTGATGACAAGTGGGGGAGGGGGATTGTGTGATGCTTATATATCAACCACCCTTTATAAAAATATGAAATATTTTTAACTGCATCTTACTTGGTGTTCCAAAAATGTGGAAAAGCCTTTCGCTAGTTTGTGGGCACTTGAACCAACATTCTCCCTATTGATAAGTCCTCTACAAAGCCACTTTAGTGACCTCTAAATGTTCCATGGATCTTTTAAGTGATCTGGAAATATGTTCCAGCTGCTTAAGTGCTTTGGAAAACTGTCCTGTGCATCACTCAAGTGATCCGTAATTATGCTGCGGATCACTTAAGTAATCTAGGAATGTGCCGCGGGTAACTTTAGTGATGTAGAACAGCACTGGGGGCCACTTAAGAGCTCTAAAACTGTGCCACAGACTGCTTAAGTGTTCTGAAAATGTGCAACAGGCTGCTGGCTGCTTAAATGTTCGGGAATTGTGCCACAAGTCACTTAAGTGTTGTGTAAATGTGCCATTTAGTTCATTTTTACAAAATTAGGTTCGTGATGGCTGGCCACATCAGACAACTCTGAGGGCTACATTTTGTCCACGATTTGGCATGGGAAGGGTCGAAATGAATATTTTTTATAAATAAATTTTGAGTTCTTAGTCTTTGAATAGCATTGAAATTAACAGAAATTGATAATTATAACATAACGGTATTTCCTTTCAAAATTAAAATTTTTTCTTAAAATATTTTTTGCAGAAAAAAAATGTTTATCATGGGGGGCACGAGTCCCCTATCCCCTCTCCCCGTACATCTCTTATTCTTATCCCAATATGTGTTGCGAGGTGGAGGGGCAGAGCTAACAAAATTTTGCTGACAAGGGTTTTGCTGACAGAGGGGTTGCGGGGGATCGAAATGGCTAAAAATCTGCTGACGCAATACTTAAACAGCCCCTAAGCAACTCCATTTAATGACGTTCAACTGTATTCATTTGCAATTCGTTCATTTTTGCAGCACCACAGTCGTTTTATGGTCACAATGGTTTATTCAAATGAGGTCTAGTAAAACCAATAACAAATGAGAATTAGAACCCAGTCTTCAGTGATGTCAAAGCTGGGATGCTGTGGGTGACCAAACACCAATAGTAACTTGTGATATGGGTCTCCGCACTCCCAGAATCGATTCAAAAGTTTAATTTCCTATATAATGCTCAAGATGAGCACTCACAGGTTCGAAACACTTCCAATGTCCCTGCCAGTCCTGTTGAACTGAACATGTTCATACATGTAATAGCCACCTTAGCCGTTAGACATTCATTCATACATAGTGCATATAAACCAATAAAATTCAATTTTTTGGAATAGTTTTAAAATATTTCTCAGGTCAGCATCAATTTTCTTACTTTTGGGTAACCATCAGGCTGTTAAGACCAGACGTGATCCAGGCTCTGTAGTAACCACCAGGCTGGTCATTTAAAGTGATTAGATAAAATAAAGTTCTATTTGGCACAACTGTGTACATAAATGGTAACAATAACATTTGCTGATGATAGTCATTATTTATAGTGCTTAAGACGACCAAACTTTGACTAATACAATTAATCAAGATTTAATTGAAATGCGCAACTGGTTTTCAGCTAATAAATTAACTATTAATGTACCCAAAACTAAATTTATCTCTATTTTCCATTGCTTAATAACCCTCTACATAATATTGATATTGTTTTCCATGATTCCAACTGCTCCCTTAACGTTTGTCATTGTAATCCTCTTGAACAAGTACATTCTATATTATATCTTGGTATTTATGTTGACTAACTTTAAATGGAATTCTCATATCACAAAACTTCACAGCAAACTTCGTTATTTGTTGTACAATTTATTCTACCTCAAATTTTTATGTCAATTCCTCTTTCCTTTTAGTTTTGTACTACTCATTTTTTCACTCTCAACTACTTTATGGTTTAACTGCCTGGGCCAGTGACTATATTATTAACTTATATCCTTTGATCACTTTGCACAAAAGAATAATTAGACAGATAACTATATAACAATTATAGTACTCTATCAATAGAACTTTTCTGATATAAATAGAAAAGTTCTAATAATTTTTTAAGAGGTGTTAACAACTTTAAAAGTTCTCTCTAAATATTTTACCACTTCGACATCTCTATTTCTTCAAATCAAGTTATTTTATTTAAAAAACAACATTCTTTACCTCTGAACACTTTTCATTCTTCTGCAAGAGTCAGCTCCACCTATTTCAATAAATAATATTGAAGAGTTTTTAAGGATAAAAAATTTCCCTTCTATAACTTCCTTCTTCTCCCTTACTAGATTTCGACTTACTTTACATTTTAAATGAAATTTCTTTTTTTTCTACAATCTGAATATTATCACCACATGTCTGCGACCACAATGACCCATCAATTCATATTGTGTTTAGTTGATTTTTTTCTTCCTTTCTGTTCACACATGTTGCGTTAATTTTTTCTATCTTTTTATTTATTTATTTAAATGCTTTACATGCTTACATGATTTATACCAAATTGTAATTTGTGATTGCCAGTAAGGGCCACATTTGGCTTCTTGGTAATTTTTTTTCCCCATATTTCTCTGTATTCCACATTTCTCACTAATAAAGTATTGTATTGCTTTGTAAATAAAATTGTGATTCACACGGTCAAATGAAATACTGTACCAAATGCTCTCTTGTTTTCTGGTATTAGATGCAACACATTTAAATAGTTCAGCATAAATCACACTCAGCACAAACTGTACACATCAAAGTTGTAACTGCCCTACTTTATATAAAGTCTTTTCTTGAAAATACCTTGGAATATATGTTGACTCAAATTGCAAATAGAAAACCCATATTGTACATCTAACTGAAAAGCTTAGATATTACCTACATAGGTTTCATCACATACAAAATCTCGTTAATATTTCTTTTCGACATTCCATATACTATGCTTGGGTTCAATCATTACTACTGAACAACACATGCACTTCATCCATATTCCTCTGCTGAATTGAAAAAAGAATTGGTACATGTTATGAATCTAATGTGATGTATGTTTCTCTGTAATCCTTGTTATAGTGCAGCCATGTATTTTTTGAACTACAAGTGAAATATAATGATTGAAGATTTGTACCATTGTAGGCCTGTTACTCTCTGTGGTGAGACTTTTTAATAGGGAGGGTGGCTTACATTAACCCCTCAAAGTTGGGAACCAGTTCAATCACTGCTACTATTGAACAGTACATGAACTTCATACACATTTCTCTATGGAATTTTTAACGAATTCGTACATGCTGGAATCTGTGTGTACGTATTGTGAACCCAACGTGAAGTTTGTTTTGGTGTAATGCTTGTTATGTGTAGTGCTGCCATAAATTTTTCTAACTATGGGTGAAGTGTAATTGAATAAGTGTTCTGTTGCATGTCTATTGTTCCCTGTGGCGAGATTTTTCAATGGAGAGATCGGCTTGCATTCGCCCCTTGAAGTTGGGAACCACAGAAAACCTGTTCAATCACCACTGCAATATGGAATAAATATTTGGGGATGCAACTATAAAACCAATCTACTTCAAATCAAGGCCGAAACTAGGGGGAGCAGACAGGTCTGGTGCCCCGGAGTGTCAGACCAGAACAAAAAGGGGCACAAATTTCACCCTTTAACCTCTCTTTCAACATTACAAGGAGCACCAAAATGAGTACTTGTTCCAGCTGACCAAGCATCTAGTTGCAGCCCTGCTTCCAATCAGGCAGTGGTGTAGCCAGGTTTCGATCCATGGTGGAGGGAAATTGTGAAGGGCGCCATTTTTTTGTTCGTGCTCAAGGCGCAAAGTTAAAATTATGCATTAGTGGAAAGAACTTTAAATTTCCCAATTTAAAAAAAACAAATTTATTTTGTTTTTAGTTGTTTTTTTCAAATTAAATTACCTTTCAATTGATTAATGTATTTTAATTTTTTAATTAATTTAAAAAAATGTAAATTCCATTTTATGTACTTATACAAATGCAAACACCAAAAACCACTGGGAAGTCACCCTAAAAGGTAGTTTGGAAAAAATTTAGATTAAAATATAAAAAAAAAATGATAGAATAAAATAAAAAGGGGGAAAAAATATTTTCTCTCTATCTAAAATTATTCCAAGATATTAAAGTACAGAGAAATCTTCATGCTTCCATTTAATCACTTTTATCATGTTACACTCTTATTGTAAGCACGTATCACATGTACACTACTTCTACTCAATCATGCATGTACTTCCAAGAAATTTCTTTTATGGAATTTCTAACAAATTAATGCATGCTGGGAAGTTCTTTCTTATATTATGCGTGACCATAATGTATATATGATGTTATAGTTATGTATGATTTCAGTTAGAGAAGTTTTGCCCTTTGCCTTCCATATTAGAAATAAAACTGGCAGATGCCTGAAGTTTCGTGTTATGCAAATACCACAGTAAAAGTCTGCCTGCTCTCTGCGGGAAGGCTTTCCAAACAAAAGATCGGTTAGCATTCGTACCTAGAAATTGAAAGGAAAAAAAAAAAAAAAGACTCACTCCAGTCAACCACCACTGTGCCACTAGTGGGGTTCAAACTGGGATGATGCCCACACGATCGCAGTTGTTATCACATACTACTAGATTGCAGATGGACAAGCAGAGGGTGGCCTGAATC
Organism: Pholcus phalangioides; assembly: GCF_987345545.1. Classification (NCBI taxonomy): domain Eukaryota; kingdom Metazoa; phylum Arthropoda; class Arachnida; order Araneae; family Pholcidae; genus Pholcus; species Pholcus phalangioides. Next base: position 30,256,461 of record NW_028301604.1, read on the forward strand.
CAAAAAGGTTTAGGAACCACTGCTTCAAACGAATTAGTGTGCACCAGAAATTGTTTTATGTGTCTGTAATCTATTTAAGTATCTATGAGGCGTGTTTGTAATGCCACTGATCATCTTCCGAATTGAAGTGAAAGTGGCAGGTGTATGAATCGATTGAAATATTTTTTGTTTTATTATCTACTGGCTTCCTTCCTTTGGAGATACTGTTTAAAGGGGAATTCAGCTCGAAGTTGAAAAATTTAAAAAGGCATTGCGCATAGTATATGCATATTTATTTCCAGTGAAACAAATTCATGCAATGACATTTTATAACAAATCAGAGAAGAATAGAAATATGTCGAGTGATTAATGGTTCAGACTAGCGAAGGGGTTCTCAAACTTTTTCCATCCGCGGTGCCCCGTTACTTTAATCGATGCTTGCCCGTGGCTCCCCACACAGAGCAGTTTAACAAAGAATCTCTTTGAAAAACCTTAGGGATGCTCCGCAGTGCCAAAGGTTGGTGATGCACAGTTTGAGAACCCTCTGGACTAATAAGTTCTTGGATTTTGCCCCTCGTAATTTGACCAGAGGGCCTTCAGCAAACCTCACGATGCCATAGTTCATATTGGAAAGTATCGTAAGCCTTCGAATAAGCGCTAATTGGAAAACACTAGATAATCTTTTAAGAGCAGACTCAACATTTCGTGGACACTTTTTGTTTTTCTGAAATAATATGTGTGTGTATCTTCAGTTACTTTTAAACTTTCCTCGTAATACATGGACAATTCCACGCTCAGTCCAGGTGCCTCAAGTGCAAAAGGGACTTCATGAAGATGAGATCCAGTTAACATTTTTGAGAGTGAACTATTAGGCAGGAATTTCTGAAGAGGTAGAGGGCCTTACAAAAGTGCCTTTGATGGTTGTAAGACGCCCTGCTTAGACCACCTATGTGTTGTTGTGGGAAATAAAGAAACAAATAACGTCTGGAATTCTGCTTTAAAAAGCGATGAGTATATATATAGTGCATTTATATTATTTTATTTCGGAAATATTCAACGGATTCTCAAAGTGTGTGTGCTCGTGGCTCATCGCCACACTTTCTTGAGAGATGTCTCAACGCGTTGGTGTATTGATGCGTGCTCATTCAGTTCTTTGTAGAGGGGTTTTTTTTAATTAATTAATTTATTTATTTAAATACCAAGCTACAGAAAACCATCCAATTACAGCAAGGTTGACCTAAATATTGTAAATATAATAAAATCAAACAGAAATGAATACCAATACACAGATATAAAATACATAAAACTGAAACAAACACTAGTCAATACCAAATAAGTAAAATTAAGGCTATATAAAATCACCAGATCAATTAAAAATGAATATAAATAAATAAAAACACATGGTGATTAAAAATAAAATGAAAAATGAATAAACAAAGAAAAAGGAAATATTTTAACAGTCAAATACAAGATATCATTTAAAGAAAAAAAAATTGCTGATCATTCGGAGAGAAGCTCTTTGAATTTACCAATAGGTGTTGCAAATATATCAAATTTGTCAGGTAAACTATTATACAAAATACAAAATCTGTTTATAGCACAAGACAGACCAATCAATGTCCTAAAGTGAGCTACATGAAATAATTTATTTGACCTGGTGTTGTACCGTGTGACCAAGAATCCTATTTTAGATAACAGAAAAGAACAATCGATATTACCATTAACTAACCTCCAGAAAAATTTCAAAAGAATGAAATTTCTTCTCTTTTGGAGATTGGTAATTAAAAAAGTTTGTCTGAGAAAAGTTGTTGAAATTGTAATGTCATATGCTCTAAATTTCTTAAAATACAAATATGGCATAAATGAATTTTGCATAATTTCAATATCATCAATAGCATTATTGTAATGAGGATTCCAAACAACAGATGCATATTGAAGTTTTGATAGAGTTGAAAAGAACAATCATTGTATCCAAATTGGTGAAATCTTTAGTTATTCTTTTAAGCCAACCGAGTTTGCGATATGAATTACTACAAATGTCGTTACTCGATACACCAGTGGTAAATGTGGGTTAATTTATCTTGAACAATAGAACAAGATTCAAAATTTACAATAAAATCAAATATTTTAAAATCATCAGCAAATAATGAACAATTATGAACAGCAGCCGAAAGGTCATTAATAAAAATGAGAAACAATAGAGGTTCAAGAACAGACCCCTGAGGGACTCCAGATGTTGCACAAAATCTATCACTAAGAGACGAGCCAAAAGATACAAAAATCAATCTGTTTTTTAGATACGAAGCAAATAAATTGCAAGTATCATCGCAGAAACCAATTTTTTTTAGTTTGTACATTAATATAGAGTGGCTAATACAATCAAATGCTTTTGCGAAATCTGTGTAAATTAAATCGAGTTAACTTTTATTAGCTATGGCTTCAACAATATGGGTATTGAGGGAAAGAAGATTGGTAACCGTAGATCTATTTCTAACGAAACCATGCGGATTTGGGGAGATACAGGTCTTAATTTGAGCATATATTTTATCATATAAAATAGACTCAAATATTTTAGATTATATTTAATATTTTTTGATAGACAATTTTATGTCTATCACCTTTTTAAGAATTGGAACGATTCTTGCTTTCTTCCATTCATCTGGAAAGATCCCATTTTTAATAGACATATTAAAAATTAATAAAAGTGGATACAGCAAATGCTCAGCACACGCCTTAATAAAATATGGAGGTATACATCAATACTTCTGGAGCTACTCCCCTTCAATCTTTTTATACTACAAGGAGATAAAAAGAATATTGACATCATCAGAAGAAACAGGGAAGTCGTTGTTTAAAGCAGAAAAATGATTGTGATCATCTTCAGAAGTTGTGAAATTCGATACAAAAAACTTGGTGAAACCATGAGCAATCAAGGTGTCTGTTGATAAAACATTGTTTTCGAAATACATATACTTAGGTGCATTCTTATTTTTTTTTGTTACAATAAGACCAAAATTGTTTTGGGTTGAATCTGAGAGCTGCTTCAATATTATCGATATATTTTTTATGAGCTTGTGTTACATAAAGTTTAACCTTAGCTCTATAACATTCATATTTTACTAGATCAGAGATAGTATTAGTCATCAAATACCTTTTACGAAATTTCTCCTTACGTTTGATATTGTAAATAATACTCCTATCACACCAGGGAGGATATTTTAGAGTAAAATTCTTTCTTAATGGTACACTCGTATCAAAGATTGTAAAAATGTAGAAGTAAAACATATGAACAGCCTCATTGACATTAGTGCACAAATGTAAAAAATTCCAATCAAAGTGACAAAAAAAATTATACAAGGAATGAAAGTCAGCTTTTTTAAAATCATAATTAAAATCCTTAACTCCCTTGATAGGATGACGCTGAACAGAAAGTTTATCTAAAGATATCAATAATGCTGGATGGTGGGTGTCCTCTTTTATAAGTGAAAATTCCTCCCTGTTGACTGACACAGAAAAATAAGGCATTGATACCAGAACCAGATCCAATATCCTTCCAAATGAGTTAGAGATAAAATTACATTGAATAAAGGAATATTGTTGCATGAAGTTGAAAAGACTAGAAACATATCTCGATCGACCATCATGCAAATCATCGAAACTAATACCCCAATTAATTCCAGGAATGTTAAAATCCCCAATTATAATTAAATTGTGCTTATCATCATTGTAAAATTTATCAAAGATATTATACAATTCACAATAATACTGAAAGCTACAAGTTGGCGAACAATAAACACAGCACAAATATAAGATTCTGCCACCATTGCAAAATATCTTAACACAAGTTATCTCCAAGATACAATCAAGAGCAATAGAACTAACTTTAAATTTATTTTTTGCTGCGATAAGACCACCACCACCTCTCGAGCAATTTAGATTACTGCATGATCGGTCACAGCGAAATACACAGTATCTATCATCAAATATTTCACTATCACATATATCTGATATAAGCCAAGTTTCTGTTAGACATATAAAATCATGGTTGCTGGAAAGAACTGAATTTTTAAAAGATGATAATTTAGTTCTAAGGCCTCGTACATTTTGATAATAAACATATCTTCTCTAGTCAATTATTATCGTTTGATCTCTGTTCCAAGTCTGAATTAGTGTCCACATTGGCCGACTTTTCAATTTGAGATGCATGTACTTTCCCATAAAAGGCAGAAATAATGGAACCTTCAGGCCAGAGCTCACCATTTAATAAAATGTTAATGTCATCTTCATTAGCTTCAATATGGAAGGAGGCGTATGATTTATATTTCGTTTTCATCTTGGTGCATAAGAAATTATTAAGGTTATTAGAGAATTCAAGAATCGAACAATATCCTCGGTTGTACTATCGGGACTTAATCTGGATAAAAACACAACTGATTTCTTAGAACGATTAACCACTCCTTTAAGAATCGAACTTTTACTATTTAAAATTGGCTTGTTAGCTCGAGGTGTATTATCAACACCAGAAGCTACCTTAGGCTGAGTTGAATTGTTCCGATTAAATGTTGAGGCATCAGCTTGTTGTCTATTCCATAGTGTGTGGCCGGAAGTAGCATAACCAGGTACAGAGGTTATATCTTGTAACGATTGCGGCGACACTTTCTTTGAAAAAGTCTTAGAGAGAGTCAGACCCAAGGAAGATCCACCAGTCACTTCAGTATTGGATGACAATTTTGCAACTTCCATTTGAACCGTTGGAATGATTTCAGTAAGTTGTTCAACTTTGCTCAGTCGGTTCTCAATTCTAAGAAAACAACTTTTGATTAAGTTCGATAAAGCAAGAAAATTAGAGCTGACATCAGCAGGAAAATTACCACCACTATTAGCAGAAAAAAAGATTGATTTTTCCGATAAATGCGCATCTTCATACATCTTACTCCGATTCGGCACACTGCTGTATATGCATAATGATGAAACAAACAGTGATTCATAGAAAAGAGAAACTACACCATGAAAAAGACAATGTTCCTGAAAAAGTCATATTTCAACATAAAGTTATGCATTATCGCCATATAATATAGTACAAATATAGACGACTATAATTTCATCTCCCATTCTCTACATATCAGAGCTCTATTGACCTAAGATTTCAAGTTTTTTATTTACCCACCTTTAAGAAAAACTCTTCCAGAACCCCCTTTTGTGCCCCAAAATCTTGGGTTTTTTAGGGCTCAAAAGCTCATATCTGTTTTCCACCTTTTCCTAGTCTTTGACACTACCCTATACACAAGCTAGTAGCTCTTACCAAGGCACCTGCAGATAACATGGCATTTCTAGGCACTATGAATCTATCTAAGTCCCCCAATATATAAAGTGGTATTTCTAAAAGTTGAAGCTGTACCTAAGGTGACCATGGAAAAGGCGATACTTCTTGGAACTTGAATCCTAGCCATTACTTCATAGGTTCAGTGCTCTGTCCATAATAGGTTCCTGTGCCTAATTTCTTCAAAAGGGACCTTAGTGAATGCTCTTGGTGGCCCTTCAGAACAGAATGAGTATTTCATGAATGCCATATCTTCATACCTATGAAAGGTATTTCAAGGAACTCTACCGAGAATGCCCAATGGCAAGAAAAAGTGAAAAAGGTTGACGGCCCCCTGGCCTAGGGCATTCACCGGAAAGTGAGAGAATGTGGGTTCGATTCCTCGCAAAAGGCAGCTGAATTTTCTCCCTTTCCAAAAATTCATCTTTGCAACAGCCAGTTGTTAAAAACCTTTGTATGGATAGCGGAGAGTGACATCATGCTTTCATAAGTCGCCATCTGGTGGTTCTATCAAAGTTCACAACTGCTGATGCTGCAGTTGTGAACTTGGCCAGAGTCAGGTCTGGCTGCCCATGTACAGTACCTTTCAGTGCCCATGAGCTCCAAGGAAAAATTGAGAGATTCGTTGCCTTTATAGTCTAGGGCAGTGGTGCGCAAAGCGCGGGTCACGAGGGGTCGTGAGAGATTCTCCAAAATAAAAATTTCTAAATAAGAAATTCATTTTTATTTTAAAATACGTCAAAACTATAGAATGCCTTTATTTAGCCGAGCTAATTACCATGTAATAGACAATGTAATTTTAACAAATTCTAACTGTGCAATGATCAACATTCTTGGCTCTGTCATGCCAAACCCCAATAGCACAATGGTGATGGAATACCAATCATTAGAAAGAGGTCAGAAATTTCTACGTGTCCGATATCGAATGATATAGTAAAAATGTATTTAATAAATGCCAAAATATATTGATTTTTTCTCTAAAATAGTTTTACTCTCATTTTTACAGCATTTCGTTTCGTAGGAGAATTTCCTATAACTAGTTTCTTTTGAAATAATCCAAATTTTTGCCCATCATAACGTCTCACTTGCCATTTATAATGACCAAGAACGGTATAGGACACGATGTGTTTTCCCTCTCCCCTGTCAGTGAGTGTTAAAGCCACTTGAAAGTTAATGCAGCTTTGGTGAGCGTCAACAAAGATGACTATTTTGGAAGAGAGAAAGGCACTGCATTAGTTACAAGCTGCGAAGGCTGGCGATTTTATTGTTTTTAAATAAATTATAATGTTAAAAATAAGGATTAATATTAAAATATAGAGACGTGAGATCTGAAAGACCAAATAGTTGACACTGAAGACAGCATTTAGAAAAAAGGTAAGCATTATTTTGCTATTGAACTAGAGCAGTATTTCTCAAACACTGGGCCCTGCCATCATTCATTCCGGGCCACGAGTGATTGGTAGTTTCCTTTCTCCCCCCCCCCCTTATTCATTTGTCGATAGTGGTGTTTGACCAGGCTTTTTCCTTCAAAAAAAAAATGAAACCGGGCAGCTGGCTTCCAAAGGTTGAGAACAGTTGAACTAGAGGATAAATTTTCCAAGATATTGTCAATGTTTGTTTTTTTACAGTCGTTTTTTTGTTATTTAAATTTATAAATCTGTTCCCTCCTGCTGGGCTGTGATCTCCTTAGGTCAGGTTAAAATGGGCCCCTCTGTAGTAAATTTACAGTGTGAAAAAAAGGTAAATAAGGGTTTTCACGGCGCTTGAACAGTATGTGCCAGAACTTGGGAGCTGAGGCTATAAACTAAACAATCATGGGCAAGGTCGTAGCGTGCCTTCTTGGGCATGCCCTTTATAAGATTGCTAATTAAGTATATATATTTTTTATGAAGCCCCATTTGGCTCAGTGCCTCTGCCTATTTTCAGTCCCGATTATGCACCTTTTTGCATCCTAAGCCTCACCCATGGGCTATCAGGGAAGGGGACTTTATGTGATTCTCTGAAGTAAATTTTTGTATAAGACTGTATATTTTACATGAATTATATTTTTATGTAAAAATTGAACAATGAATTTTGTCATGACAGAGAATTCAATCATTGTGCCCTCCTTCCCCAAATGCAAGGACATGCTTAAAATTGTTTAAAGTATGTACGTAATGAATCAAATATGAAAATGGAAATGTATTATTTAAAATCTATATACTATATTACCTATTTGAAATTTTACATGCTATGAGTTAAACTTGACTGAAACTTCAATACAATGTGATAACTGGCTATATAAAAATATTGTTCTTCGGTCTTGGCACACTTAGTGTTAAAATATTTCATTAATAACAATGTAATATTCCTTTTGTCTCTCACTGTCCTCATTCCTAACTCTCTAGGTCACTCTCCATGCTTGCACACTCTCTAAGTTGCTTTTTTTTTTCCTCACAACCTAGTTCATTTGCTCTTTAGGTCACTCCCATGCTTATACACTCTAACAAACTAACCTGATCCATAGGCAGAGATAGACTTGGGAGTCTGGGGGGGGGGGACGCACGATCATGATGTCAATTCATATATACATTAGATCGATGGAAAGTTCAAGCATAGGTCTCCATAAAAAACTTACAAAAAAATAAAAATTTGAATTCTACACAAAATATTTTCAAAATGGTGCATTTGTTTGTAGTTTATGTGTACAATTACAGATTATTTATATAATTTACAATAAAATAAGTATTAAGAAGACACCAACGACCAGACCACCAAGAATAAGGCAAATACACAAAAAATACAAAAATGTGTACTTTTCGTGTATTTTCCTTATTCATTGGTTCGTTATTGCATGTGACGCATCAGAAATGGGAATCTGGGCTTCCCTGGGGCAAAGAAACACTGAAGGGAGTATTATGCCTATCACTTTTGCAAGCCAGAAATTGACCCCTACTCAAAGTCGCAGGGCAGCAATTGAATGAGAGGCATATGCAGTTATTTGGGCATTAAAGAAATTTCAGACATGCATATTTGGTTCCACCATCCAAGTCTACAGTGATCATAACCTGTTAAGATATATAACAGAGTGTGCTCCACACAATGCCAAATTGCAAAGGTGGTTATTAGCATAGAATGTTTCAACCTGGGAGCATATATATCTGCTTCCATAGCTTAGATGGTAGAGCACTTGTCCAGCAAGCGAGAGACCGGGGTTCGAGTCCCTGTGGGGGCAGTGATGAATTTTCTTCCTTGTAATCTTCATCTCCACAAATAACCAGTCTCTCAATGAATCTTGTATTGACAAGTGGAGAGGAAATTTCTATATGCATAACCATGATGGTTATGAAATGTGGAATGGTATTAGCATATATTATTATTATTTGTATTATGTATCCTATATATATTTTTTTTGAAGGAAAATAATTGCATTATGTTGTACTTGCACATAGTATGTTCATATTGGAATGAGTGATGAGCATTACATTGTGTAAATCTTTCATGTGATGGCTCGACTCCTGTCGATGGTTTGTAGGGCCAATAGTGGTTGGCATGAACCCTCAGTGTTAAATAATTTGGACACAGATAAGGGATTTGTTCCACTAGAACTTGAAAGGAACTATCTTGGAGGTTCTGTCAAAGGGACACTGATCACTGCTACATGTCATCAAAGTTGATTTGTTGGTGGGTGTTTAACCGAGCCGACAAAATTTGGGATGGGGGTGTCACGTACTGGGATGCACCCCTCCCCATTTCATGACATTGTCTTTCCCACGAGAAAGAAACCTCACAGATGGCTAAGGGGCCAAGGTCAAGACGGGGGACCGGAGAGCGGGGGTGGAAGAGAAATGAAAGAGAAAGGAAAAGAAGAGAGAGAAGATGCTTGATTGCAGTGGTCAGAGAAGGATACAAAAGATGAGCTCTCAAGGAGAGAAAGTACAGTTATGTAAGATGTGATGAAAGGATACTGATTAAATATTAGACATTATTAAACTACATCGGATTTTTTATTTAAATGAACCAACACCGGCATTGGTGAAAAAGATGTCCGGCACATTTTCATTCTATAAAACTGAATTTGTTCGGCTAAGAAGAATCCTGTGAATTTCGGTCACTGTTTAGAAAGTCCAAATCAATCCAAAAATCAAATATTTTTTAACATGAAGCTCAAGATGAACACCCACTGATGCAAAATATTTCCACATCCCTATTCCAGTGCAATTGTATCAGTAGCTATTATCTTTTGCGGTATTCATGTGATTGGTTAGATTATTTTGATGTTAGAGAATGTACATTTTTCACACCATAGGCATAAAGTTATCAAAAATATTGGTGGGACGCCAGCTCAACATTTCAGTATACACCTATTTAAAATTATCAAGATTTCATGAAATATTGTTGGGAGGGAGGCTTGAGTTAGTGAAAAGTTGCACCTGTGATTCATACTCAGTAACCTATATTAGAGAAATATATTTTATATCAAAATATTCTCAATATTCAATAAATTAAAAGAAATGTATTTTCAATGTTTTGTAGGTTTTGTCTGAAACATAAAAGATGGCTGAAATTTTTTGCTGGCATGACGCACGCAATTCCATCTGCAATAAAAAGTCTTGTCATCTTACCTGCAGCTATATTAAAAAAAATTATCAATATGTGAAAATATCTCTTTAAGAACTTGTATATGGAGCAATATTAAATCATGTCTAATAATTATATTTGTGCTTGCTTTATCTTTGCTCTCTTAATTTAATCCCCAGAAAACTGGAACCAGTTTTATTTGAACAGGTCATATAAAATACATTTAAAATTATTGGTGGTGTGTTCAAATGGCCTGAATTTCCAGGATCCTGTACGTACTATATAGTGTGAGGTAAGTACACCAGTAATAGGCTTCCTTTTTCAAGTTTTAAAAAATATATTTCAAAAGTTATGAGAAAACTCTGTAGACTTTTTGTACCATATACTAAGCCATATTCTTTCAGTTGCCCTTTGGTGTCCAGCTGGTTTTGGAAAAAAAAAACACACAAAAAAAAAAAAAAACAGTTGGAAAAGGATGCCAATTATCAGTCAAAGCAACACATTTCATTTTGCACTAAAGAGTAATAATTTCATAGGATGATATTCTAAATACAAAATTGATTGTGCTTCAAAGACATCGCACATGAAGTTGAAAGGGTGGCCTATTCTAAACTCAATCATTTTCACGTTATTCAAATTGTATGACGTGCCATTGTTGCAATCAAGCCTAGCAATCTTGTTAGAGTGGTATTTGCCTCTGTGAACAATCTTAAATACATTTTTGCCTTTAATCATATATACTACATCTTTTAAGAGAATTCTTTTCTATCCACATATGAAGATATTAAGACAAAAAAAGAATGAGACTAAATTTCTGCAGAAGCAAATTCTCAAATGCTTAGATATAAAATAAAGAGACAATGAAGCTTAGAAAACAGAACAAGCAAGAATTGGAAAAAAATAAAAAAATAAAAAAAATATAACTCAAAATAAAAATTAAAGTAGTTTCATGTGTTTGTGTCACTTTTAAATGTAAAAAAAAGCACTCTCAAAAATACATATCACTATATGCATGTTTCAAGAAATAAAAGAAAAATAATTGCTCAAGGTTTGAGACTGACAAGAAATAATAGGTGTTTTGTTCATGTATAAAATTATGTGTTCTGCATAATATGTCCAGATATTATTGCATTATTTCCACATTTCAAATTGGAAGAGGGGAACCTTATTTATTCCTTGGATAAAAAAAAAAATCACCTGTGACAGAACGCAAGAAAGTCAAATTTTCATTTTAAATTATAGCATACCACTTATTGTAATATTTTGCATTGATGTTTCTTTTTTACAGTTTTGTCAAGCCTATTACATATATTTCATTGTTTTTATTTAATATCTGGGTGGCCCCTCACAGGTATATGGACTGTAATATTATTTTATTTATAGCTTAGCAGTCAAAATTTGATCTAGTAACAATAACAGATGAGTTTGAATTATAATAAAAAAAATTATTATACAAATAATTACTTTAAATATTAAAAATAACTGATTAAATACTTTGAACTGGCTCACTATTGTTACATTTGCCTTTGTAACAGTAAAGTTCTATTTTTACGTTCAGAACACATAAGTGTTTTGTATAGTAGCATTAATAAACTGAATTCTCAACTCAACTAGAACTTATGCATCAGAGTTTTTCAACTAGTGTGCTACATGAGAATTGTAGTTGTGCCATAAAAATTTTTTAAGGAAATTATCAGATTAATTTTTAAAAGAAGTCTGAAGCCGCAGATATTGATTATACAGTATCTGAGTACTTAAGTGCGAGGAATTTAATTTTTTTTTCAAATTAGATGCATCTGTAAGAGGTGAAACTGAGCAATTGAGAGAAAACAATAGTTAAAATATTGGCCATGGTTCATTTCTATTATCATTTAATGGAAGAATTTTCAAGAATTGCACAAAAAAAGAAATACCTCTGTTCTCGTTATCATACCTTATTATATTTGTGGAAAACAATCTTTTCTGCATTTCATTTGATACTATGGAATACAGAAATCTATTACAAATAATAAATCTTACAAGAAGATATTTAAACCTATCCCTGCCCGAAATTCAACCTAGCAAAAGCAGATATTGTAAACTGTATTAACTTACTCGGATTCAACATTAAATTAAATTAACAGCATAATGGCTGAGTTTTTGAATTTTAATTAATTTTTTTGTGACCGATTATAGTAAATAGTTATTTAAAACAAATTTTGTGACAATCATAACAAAAAATCATTTTTCTATTCTATTTGAATTCAAGTGTGCCGCAGGATGAAGAAAGGGTAGACTTCTCGAAATAGGAATGTGTCGACATGTTTTACATTGTAATAACATAAATCATAGATAATGTAATCATAAACATCAAACTACATCGACAAATGTTTACATCGAACAGTGTAGGGTCAGATATAGTTCAACGTTGGATTCGCTACGTCAAACTGCGTCGATAAATGTATGCCATTTTTACGTTGAACAATGTTGGGACAGATATAGTTCGACGTTGGATTCGCTACGTCGAAACGGTATCAAAATCTCTACGTGGTTCTATATTGATATGCTACTGGGGACCACCAATAGACAGTGCCTTCATTTCCAGCCCATCTCATTAATGGCAGTAAATTGCAATATAGGGATATGGCCAGAGTTGGTGCTTGGTGAAGTAGTATATCCAAAACTAAATAAGATATGTAGAACTTAGAGATTCACTTTTGCAACTTACCTAAAAGAAATTAGTGATCAAGATCCAGTTGATTTGCAGTTTTGTTATTGAGTCCATATGAAATAAATAAAATAAGCAAGAGATATGTACAAATTTTATGTTGAATGGAAAAATCAAAGTTTATTAGCACTGTGATGAAGCTCTTTATAAGTCGTTAATTTGAATTAGCTGATAACATGTTCCCATGTTCAGGGTCAAACCATTTTTGTTGTCAGGAGAGGTTCTAGAAGTACCTTTACTGCCTTTGCCTCCCCAAGACTACTGATGCCCCATAACATGGTGTCCCTGAACATCATTCCCCACTTTGTGCCCTACTGGTTACTCTTGAGGGATTTGCTGAACTTCCTTTCAATGTGAAGGGAAAGGTAAGTTATGATGATTTGGAAAGAAGGTAGGAAATGACCTACAGAGCATCCACAGGTAAATCAGAGGGACTGGGAGATAATAAATATGTTGATCTGACTATTGCTCTTTTTACCCTCCACCCACACAGCAACAGTGGTGGAGGGTAAAAAGAGCAATAGTCAGACCAACATATTTATTATCTCCCATCCCCAACCCATTCCCTCAGCACATTAGAGAGACTCTGTATCTTGTCAAGATCTCTGGGACCTTTAACAGTGACTGAAGTTGCATCTTAGTGCATGGGTAGGGGAAAAAAAGCAAAAGCCAATACATGTATTTATTAGCCCCACCCAAGAAGAACCATCAGAGTACTTTCATGTAGGCCATTATGGGGGCAAATTGTTCCAGGAAAACACCCTTCCCATACAAGAGTTGAATGTTTCAAGTAGACGCTTGCACCCATCCCACTAGAAAACTTGTGGGGCAACCAGGGGCTTTGTACTATGCAATGCTACCCCCCAAACCCATCCTACAAGGAAGGAAAAACAGCTGTATAACAAGTATGCATGAATCAAGATCAACTGGAATTTTTTTCCCTCTCCACTATCAACCCAAAACAGCTATCACCTGACACCATTCTTTTTTTTTTTTTTAATTCTTAGGGAAAAAAGCAGCAGGATTTTTATCTTTTATTGTGTGCCCAAACCTTTCAGCGGATTTTTCAGTGACAAGAAAAAAATAGAAACTTAGAAAAGTTTTTCTAACAGAGATTTAAGATCCTCCTGGATTTATTTACATATATCTGATGTATAAAAACGGCTTCCATAATATTGGGGGTTCTTTCCTTCACTCCATAGTTTAGTAAGTTCAACCGTAGAAACTGTGGACAAACCATAGCAGTTGGCAACTCAAGAGCCCAAAAAAACCCAACATAAAACACAAAAGAGGTTATGGAAGAATTTTTCTTAAAGGTGGGGGAAATAATAAAACCTCTAATTTAGGATAAATAGCACTCTGAAATGCAGAGAATGAGGGAGGAAATTACAGTCATCTTTATTGTATGATAATATATTGTAATATATTATAAGTTGATAATGCATAATTTTGGTTTGAAAATGTAACTTTCCCAGAATCATCACCTTTTTTTTGTTGTTACTCTTTTCTTTGAATCACTGTGTGTTTGTCTCATCATTATGCATATATAGTAGTATGCTAAGTCTGAAAAATTATTCCGTGGAAAAAGTTATGACCTGTAAGTTTGTCACAACTCATGACACATATATTATATCCCCCTTCCAATTAATCCAGTATTTATTGAACTTTTGGCACCCATGCCCCCAACTTTGTCATCATTTATCACTGGCTCCCTGGAATAGCCTAATGTAAAAAAGAACCGCTTCAAAGGACTAAATAAGCACACATCTCAATATACTAATGCATGGTGACGCCCCTCAAAATAGGTTGGTGATCAACCCAGGTGCTATCAGCATGATGCAAACTTTGAGGATCCATTGAATATTTCCAAAATAAAATATAAATGCACTATATATACTCATCACTTTTTAAAACAGAATTGTGGTCGTTATTTGTTTTTTTATTTGCCACAAAAACACATCAGTGGCCTACACAGGGCCATCTTACAAGCATCCAAGTGATTTTTCTGAGTCGTCCCCTATCTGTTTAGAAATACCTGCTTAAAAATACACTCAAAAATTTTAATAGGTTCTTTCCACGGCATTTGGAATCTTAATGAAGCCTTTTTTGCACTTGAGGCACATGGACCAGGCCCGGGTGTGCAAATGAATTATGTGTGAAATTTATAAGTAGCTGAAGATGCATATGTATACTGTTTCAGAAAAACAAAAAGTGTCACTGAAATGTTGAGTCTACTCTTAAAAAATTACCTAGATCAGCGTTTTTCAATTAGCTCTTATATAAGGTCTTATGATACTCACTAATATGGACTTTACTGCCGTGCAGTGTGCCAGCGCTTACCCAAAGGTCCTATGGTCAAACAAATGTAACATGAGGGACCTGCAAATTGGAGGCAGTATAATGGGGGTCTACAGATTGCTGGTAGGAACAACGCAGAGAGTCGCCATCTACCTCAGATATTGTGACAATTGTGCAATATAATTTTCATTTAGAAATGTTTGTAAATATAATTATACCTGAAAAGAGCAATATTTACTTCCATGCCGTTGGTGAGCCATGGCTCACTTTTACGGTCAATAGCCTAATATCATGAGATTCTTCATATTACAATAGGCCATATGTTGTAGACTCCAGCCAGGTCTTCAATGTTCCCGTTTTTAGTGTTTCCAGATTCCATATGTAATAGTTGTGCCATAATATTTTATTCCGTCTAAATATGCAAATGAGAAGTTGTCTGTCAAAAGATTGTTAATTTCACAGTGCTGCTGATCCTACATCCTGATTCACGATGATGGATGATGGGAAAGAGCTCCCTCAAATACCAGCAGTGCTGGGAACAATCGCATTCAATTCATCTCAGTATAACGTAGTCTTTCTAACCTAGTTCTTTCCTAAGGCACTTCGTTCTGCGAGAGCTGTGCTCTGAGTCACACTTCTTCTGTCACCATGTACTGCTGATCTAGTGACATACTTCAGCACCATTCCAGTTGTCTGGCCTTTCTTCCTGTTCACCCCCTCACTGCTGGTCTGGATTTTTCTTCATGTGAAAGTAAGAAGCGATACATTCTCCTCGTCGAAGCGTGCTCGCTGGTAGCATCAGATTCTACAGCATCGCTCCTGGACTCGCCAGGGCGCCATATGTGCTGGACTAAACTCCCTTGATCTGATCATGAAAAGCTAGTTGTAACGGATCAGGATGCATCCTTCTCCATTACTTAGTTTTGTTATATGGAAGACAATCGAATGTTCAGACCCAAGGTGTAATATGACGACCTAGGATGCTTCACAAATTCCAGATTCTCATTAAATTTCCAGTTTAAATCCCAGGGACTGCTCAGCAACTGGAAACCACCCGAGTTAATCATTGGCATTCCAACTCGGGACAACTAAGTTTGCTAAGTCTGGCAGTCGGGGTGGAGTCTCCCGGCTGTGGGGTAAGAATGAGACCAGAGGTTGGGCTGCCGATGTCACATCTAAATTCCGTTAACACCTGTGTGGGGATCCTGGAGGCTTGTCTTGTTACTTTCTTCTCCCGATTGTAGGGTCCCATGGATTTACTGTTGGAGACCCCACAGAGTCATCGTCTAACTCAAGGAAAATGTGCAATGTAAATTTAAATTATGTTTTTTGCAAATATTTTATACGTGCAATAATTCTACCTTCACGCTGTTAGTGGGCTATGAACCACCTTGCGTTCAATAACATCATGAATTCTTCAATGAGCAATACGCTCAGTATTATAGACTCTGGCCAGGTCTCCAATGTTTTCATTTTGAGCCGCTGTGGTGGTCGAGTGGTCTAATGATGGACTCTCATTGCGAGGTCCTGGGTTTGAACCCCACCGTCACCACAGTGGTGGTCGGTGAAGTTGGTTTTCTGTGGTTCCCAACTTCAAGGCGCGAATGTGAGCCGATCTCCCCTTTAAAAAGTCTTGCCACAGAGTGCAACAGACCTACAAACAGCACAAATTCAATCATAACACATCACTCACTTCACTTCTGAAATATAGATGGCGGCACTGAAAAATCAAACAACACTACATACGCATTCCATAGCTGCCAACTTTTGAAAATGAAAATTCGGGAGATTTTCGCGCAAACCCGTATTTTATGCTAAAACCACTCCCTAATAAATACAATAGGGATTTTTCCAAATAAAATAGGGATTTTCCAAACATAAAAGTTAAAGCGTAGGGAATAAAATCCCTACTGAAGTCAAATTGAAATAGGGATTTTTTTACACACATGGAAGTTAAACCCTTGGGAATAAAATTCCTAAGCAAAAAAACAAGTGAAATTGGAGGCCAAAACTTCAATGATGTAAAAATAAATATTGTGTTCAATCAGAAACGCCGTGAACGAACATTCTGCGCGAATGGCCCCAAAATCATCGGAAGATGAAGGAAAACACCGTCAATTTTTGAAGAACACTGACTTTTTGTGACACTTGCTTTTTTCATTTCACGAGTGATGATGGCAGTCTTTCCATGACCGATGTTTATGTCCGTAACACAACTTGTACGAAAAGGAAAAGTCGGCCCTCTTCTGGAACGTTTGATGAAAGGAAATTTATCGGAATAATTATCTTTAAAATTGATTAAATATGTTTTTGCTTATCATTATGCATGCTTTGTTATATCGCACGTACGTACTTCAACAAAAGAAATTTTGACCATATGCGCGTCACTAGAATCTTCAATTATTATCCAGGACTATTGGCTGCTAAGCCATTTCCCTGCACGATAAGACAAACAACTTTCTTGTTACCATCAGAGGGTTTGTAAAACTTCCTTAAAAAGGGAATTTCCCCATTTACGACGTGTGACGTCATTTCGAAAGGGGAAAAAAAAAGATGCTTCATGCCCCACAAGAAATTCCTTAGGGATTTTTTTTATAAGCGGGGATTTTTTTTAATGAAGTAGGGAATTTTAAGGGACAATTAGGGATTTTTGTGATTTTCGTAAAAATTCGGGAGATTTAAGAACTTTTCGGGAGGTCGAGCGATGAAGCTAAAATTCGGGAGATTCCCGAAAAATTCGGGAGACTTGGCAGCTATGGCATTCAGACTGTTAGGTACACACACAATTCACTAGGTAGTAAATCGCCCATAGATGGTGATAGACCTGAGTTGTGCTCAGTTTGAAAGAAAGAAAAAGAAAGTTTTTATTTTGAGTTATTGCCAGATTCCATATGGCATTATTGTACAATATTATTTGACGCTGTATGATTATGCAAAAAATTATTTTTCTGTATGAATATTTTAGTTTTTACAGGGCAGCCAATCCCACTTTCTGATTGGTTGTTCTGACAAAGGATGCTGGGAAAAATTTCCTTCAAATACCAGCGGAACACTGGAAACAGTCACACGAATCGGTTCAAACAACTATTTCAATTTACTAAGGTGCTTTGCCCAGTAAGGTGTACGCTAGGTAGCACCTCTTCCCTCACCATGTATTGTTGATTTCGGTAAAAATGTATCAGCACCGCTTGGGTCGTTTGACTTGTACATCTGGCTGTTGCATCATTGCCTGACTGGAACAGGATCATGCGTCCTCCTGTGTATGGTGAGAACTTGCCGCTGACAACCAGGTCCTACCGATGTTGTTCCTGGGATCGTTCATATTGAATAGACGCCAAAGAAGCATCGCCAGGAGATGCTCAACCTGGACATTTGTGACTGGAAGTTGTGGTTCCTGTGATGTAGGAACAGTAAAAGGTGTCTAGACGGACTGCACCGGTGAGAGCCAGAGATGTGTTATAGTGCGTCAAATATCCGGAATTTCCGAAAAAGGACAGATAAAAATTTGGTTCATGCTTCCTCCAGGATGCCTTCTTTCCTAGTTCCAAGAAGAAAAATGCAGAGAAAAAACCTCCCCAACTTTTTTTGCCCTTCTTTTTACCGTCTATCGTGATTGCACAACCTTAAAAAAATGGTTTGACTACTTTGTATAATGTACTGTATTGATATACACGTGGGTTGTTAAAGAATAAGATGAATACCTAGTTGCTTCCCTGAATGAGGGGCTGTGTACAGAAGTTTAAAATTTCAGAGTTCTTATTCCCCTGCAGATTTTCTCCCCCCTGGTTACATACCGGAAATTACAGTACTTTCGCGGATATCTGCCGGCATTCAAAGACGGCGTCTATACGGCGTAAATTCGCCTTGTTCTTACAAGATTGCGAACGCACATTTTTTGAAAAAACAAAATTTAAACAGGCATTCCAAATCCTTTAAAACATTTTCCGAGAGATCGTTCAGAAAAAAAAACTGAATCTGCAAAACTCTCCCTTGAATATCCACAGTTTTGTCATCTAGCTGCTATGTGGTAGTCACCATTTCGCATCGCAAAATTCACAGGCGTGCACTCAGAATCCGCTTTTTGAGGGGCACAAGGATCTAATTCTTCACAGAAAGTTCGGGTCACTTACACTCAGAAACAATTTTTATTAAAATATAGTATAAGAACATATATTTTTTCCAATATTTTAATTTTCTACAAAAATATTTTTAACTTTTGATTTTCTGATCAATCTATAAATTCCTTCTGATTGATTTTTCCATTTCATTAAAAAATCTTAGCTCTTTCAATATCTTTTGATTCCCTATTCATATAAATCCTTGCAAACCAAGAATCCATTTCTTGGGGAGCATAGATTCTTGGTTAGCAAGGATTTATATGACTACGAAATCCAAAAATATTGAAAGAGCTAAGATTTTTTTAACGAAATGGAAAATCAATCAGAAGGAATTTATAAATTG
Source organism: Pholcus phalangioides (assembly GCF_987345545.1). Classification (NCBI taxonomy): domain Eukaryota; kingdom Metazoa; phylum Arthropoda; class Arachnida; order Araneae; family Pholcidae; genus Pholcus; species Pholcus phalangioides. Next base: position 30,275,786 of record NW_028301604.1, read on the forward strand.
ATTTATTAGTAAATGCATAAATGTGTGCCTCTAACTTATAATTATACAAATACAACGCCACAACAGACAAAATGCCCAACGAGGTGGCTGATAAAAAGATGCCCATAAAAATATGAATGTCATATATTTCAAAAATACAGCAACCCAATTAAAAATGCAATTAACAAAAATATTTTTAACCTATAATCCTTATCCTACTTATAATGTTCTTCAAAAACATTGTAAGCATGAAAACACCTTAAACGCGAAATCTTAATGAGAATTACTTGAAGTTGGGACTGAAAATAAGTTGTACTAAAACATTCTAAATGGGAATGTTATAAGTGGGATCGACTGTATATCTGTTTTAGATTTATTACATTTGTTAAATTCCATATGTTAAATTCTCAATGTTCGCCTTGAATGGCTTCCTTGCAAGCTTTTCCTACAAGCAGACAATCAAAGTAAATGAACCTTTGGATAGAACATGTTTTTAGAAATTAATTATTTATTTGAATCACAAAGATACCTCCTGCTCCCACCCAAAACATGGCTCACTGCTCTGTCTCAATGAAGAGATATAAGTAAGTGATCAAATATCTGGTTCATGTTGGAAAAAAATCATAGATATACAAGTGAATTATGAGGGATGAACCATACTTTTTTCCTCAGATAATTTTTTTCAAGAGAGACCCACTTTCACTTAGGACCCAGATTTTTCAAAGGGACCCAGGTATCCCAGGACCCAGCATCGTAAATTAGAGTACAGTGGCATCTCTGGAGAACCAACCATTTTGTTGAATCTTTTGTTGTTAAAAAAAATTTAACATAATACTGTGATAACCGAATTAATGAAATGCTTTTGTGTGAAGAAAAAGCTTAACTTAAGATAACTGAATAAATGTTTATAGGTGGGAAAACAGTCTATTTCATTTTTGTCATTCCTTTGATGGAATATATGTTATGAAATAGAAAAATAAACTGGGTATGCAAATGGGTTGTTGCATAAATTTGGGGGCTCAACCGATCCCAACTCATTTTTGTGGATGACAATTGTGAAATTCCACTTGTTAACTTAAATTTGAATTTCTGATCGCATTGCAAATTTAAGAATTGAATCTCTTTTTAACGAAAATGATCACAGGTATTCCCTTTTGAAAAATGTGTTGTTGGTCAAGGCGAATGTTCAGATGAGTCTAATCTGAACTTAATTTTTTATTGTACTTGTTTAATGCCGGTTATAAGGACTTTTCCACGGTTTTACGATCTTTTACGTGAGGGGGGCGTGCCTGTCAAAATTATTGTATTTAATGTGTATTTTGGGGGTAGGAATTGTATTTCATGTATTTTTTGGAGGGAATAGTAGTGCATTTCATGTATTTTTTGGAGGGAATAGTAATGCGTTTCATGTATTTTAAGGGATTGAGATTTTTGATATATTTGTAATAGTTAATGTGATATTTTGTGATATTGAGATTTTTTGTGTAGTAGTAGGGCAGGGGGTGAACTATCTCTGCAGTCCTTAGTAACTACTAGTCCTAATGAACGGTCGGAGGACTGAAGCTAAGGACCGCTTCAACTACTAGTAGTTAAACGGTACTATGAACTACCAGTCCTTAAGGTCACGTGACATGAAACAGTAGTTAGAGGGGGGAGGAAATTTTTGGTTTCGAGAGTAACAGATCTCTAACCAATCGGGATGCCGTTTAAAGCCTACAACTACTACTAATTATTTAACAATCGTTTTTCCGCAGTGGGTGGTGGCAGTGATTTCATGTTTACAACTGATTGTAAACAAACTTTTTTTTCCGAGGGACTCCATACATTTTTTGTCACCCGTGCTTTGCAATTTTTCTACTCTAATATCGCTAGCTAGTTTAATTATTTTGTAAACGTATCAGGACGTTGCATTTTTCATCTTGTGACTTTTTTTAGAATAAGATTCAGTATTTTTCTTGTCCGAGGTCATGGACCCCACTTTTGGATACTTGAAAAAACGAGTATCTGGGACCCCAACAGAATATAAGTGGGTACTGATAAAACCATCATCTGAAAAAAAAATTCTTACAACAAAATGTAATATTTTAAATTAAGGTTACCATCACTAGTTGAGCCTATGGTCGTAGTGTCTTTTCGGGGCAGACTTTCCCTCTTTTTTTTGAATGGGGGGGGGGCTCATATTGAAAGGGTTATTATGCAAAATTGTAGATTTTTGGGCCCCCATTCGACTCGGGGGCCCTACTTGAGGCCCCAGCTGAATACTATTTTTAATATTGAGTGCCACTTTTTTTTAAAGACCAATTTGTTAAACGATTTTTTATTATCCATTTTTATTCCTTTTAAATTCATTAAAACAATGAATTGCAAATTCTTTTTGGAGCAACTAAAATATTAAATTATTGATAATTTATAATTAAAAGAATTAACTGCCTATTTTATACTACTGCATATTGTAGTTCTGTATTTTAAACTAAGGGTTTTTCCTCAGTATTGAAAAATATTATCAGAACATGATTTTCTATGAATGAGCACTTACCTGTTAATGCACACAAGTGAATACTTCAATATTTAAAATATATATACGTCTATATTAAAAATCTTTCAATTTATCTCTTTCATATTTAGCTTCCAACAAATAATTTCACCTGATAACTTTTATTTGACAGTATATTTCATTTGAGTTGATTAGAAGATGAATGATTGAAGTTGATTAATAGAAACATGAATTAAATAACAACTGGCACATATGATTTGTCATACAAAAACATTTTATTTCAAACATGTTCATAGAGAGTTATCATAATCACAATTTATTGGTTCTTTTCTTAGAAATCGCACTTTTCAAGAATATAGTTTTTTGAGATTCATAAATTTTCATCTGCATCTTCAAATGTTGATTTACCTGAAATTAGAAAGAGGAAGAAAAAAAACCCTTTTATTATGCTTATCAATCTTTAAATGTACTGTATATTTTATTTCAAATTATAACACAGTCTTTATTTGTATAAGTAGAGATAATTCATACGCGCGCACACACACACACACACACAATAGCACTTTGTCGACATTGAGTCGACTCACCACCATTTTATCACAGTAGGATCCAAAATGTATCAACTGTGTTTTGCAAGGGAGGCCTGGCATTGCACACATATGCACATGTTCATGTCCAGATGTATTTACCTAGGGCTTGGCAAATCTTAAGAGCCAACATTGCAAAAAAAAATTCATACTGACACCTAAAATTTCTTATGCAGATCATAAAATATTTGGAGTTTATGTCTGAATCTTCCAACATGTGAAGATCATCACTAAGTGCTGAAAAAGTTTAATATAATTTTTTTTACTTTGGATTATTTCTCCTAAAAATATGCTTGGCTGCCAAAAAATTTGGCCGGCGCCTAAAATGTTTTTCAATTTTCGAGCCATGTTTCTACCCTAAAATTTTGGTCAGACAGATGAAGTGAAAAAACCTATTGTCACGCAGCTTACTTATATTTTCACTCTACTTTCAGCTTTGCTCTAAAACACATCCTTAGCAACCTCTTGAGGATCGGGGAACCCCTATTTAAATTAACATAGAAATTTTGCAGAGTTGTATGCTCTCGCTAGTTAAAAAGTATGATATTATTTGTCGTCAAGTATATTAATTGTTTTAATATTTCCATTCACAAAATTTGCTCATCAGTAAATATGATAATAACTTTTTCAAAGAATTAATATTTCTTTTCAGTTAGCAAAGCTTCTAAAGGTTTTTTTAAGTCCTCCCTCTCATTTATATAGCCAAGACAAGTTTTTTAACAGTACATGTTTCTACTTGCACTGGTCGAATTTTGAGTGGTACAGGTAGCCATTAAGAAATCGTCTAACTTAATTTGCTCAATTCAATTATGTCAAAAAGAGTTGTTCTTTCAATAGTATCTGAAAAAATTATTATAAAGATAATTACTCATAGCAAGATATTTCTCGAGAGAAACCAATATGGTATGGACTAAAAACAATGCCACCTTCCCCCCCCCCCTCTTGCTTATTTTGTTTTTGCACATATAAAATGTGTCGCTGAAATTACAATAATTTCAGAGGGAAGTATGTTTCTGTTAAGTTTTATATTGAGAAATATTCAAGTGATTGTACAGTTTACAATTTTTATGAATTTTCTCAACTTAAAATTGAATGTGTATAAAATAGGTTATTTTTTAATCATGGTGCAACATAAATAAGACACTGAAATACAACATTTCATAATAAACATGTGAATTTGTGTAATACAGCCTCCCCAAACACTATTATGACTATAATCTAATATAACGTCAAAATTCTATGGGTGGGATGGTGGTGTTAAATCGGAGTTCGACTGTATTTGTTCCACTAGGGTTGTTGATACAAATGAAATCAGTGAAAATGATGATTGTTAAAATTTATGTCATTAAATCATGCATGGAAATATTTTATTTTACATGAAAATAATAATAGAAACTGTTGCTCAAAGTCAAATACAAAGAATTAAAATTACCTTTGTTTGCTCTGGTAGAATTGTTTGGTAACCTTGAAAACCTTCACATAACTTCGTAGGATCGTAGCTACCTACAGCCAAGTTCCTGGGAAACAAAATTTTTCAAGAGTTAGGAAAGTCTCACAAATGTATATACAATATATCAGCTGTTTACTAACATTGTTAAAAAATAAATGCTTGTTAAAAGTTTAAAATATAACATTTTGAGATGTTATGGAACTGAAAGTTCTTAAATATTCGACATGGGAATTTTTTTTCTGTGTTTACCTGTACACAAAATCAAAAACAATTTTTGGCAAAAAATTAAATTTGAACACACACAGCAAGGCCATAACCCAAATACTGAAGTGGTAATACGTTTCGAACACTAATCTGCTTCCTCTCATTATAATGTATATACCTCAATAAAAACTGTGCCTGAAATTCCAACTTTGTTTTTTAGTCCCATTGTATGAATTTCATTTTTTATATCAACAAAACAATATAATGATTCCTTATTAAATATTCCTCATCTCAGAGCGAGTTACAGAGTGCAATTTTTCAAGAAGTGGCACATGATTTTTTTCTGAAAATTCAACTTCCACTAAGTATTACAATATTGTTCATTTGAACAGTTCAAAATATCAAATCTATATTTTAATCCTTTACACTAAATTTAGTGCATGAGTTTTACAAAATTTAATATTTAACATTACTGCCAATTTTTACCATGCTTTATTTCAATTTCACCATTACTCATCACAAAAAAATAATTACAATTTTTGTCATTTAGGTGCTATAATTAATTATCAATGAATTGTAGCGCATTAGTTACTTTGTGCATTGAAGGGAGGTTGATCTAAAACACAAATTTTAAATTTCCTTATTTATAGGCGATTATTTATAGCATAGTCATCCAAGCACAATTTTTATTGTGCCAACAATATTCAAATTATTAATTTACACACATGCTCAATTTATTTAGACATAATTTTTCATTAAAAAAATTAATACAGCAAAAAAAATAGAATGTAAAATTTCAATCTGATATTATGGTCATTGCAGATTCATGTTTCATTTGCCATGTAAATATTTTCAATACAATCCAAAATATACATGGGGTATTTGATATTTTCCAGCATTACCAAGTGGGATCCACTGCCCTGTTGATTGTGTGACATTATGTCCATTTATATTTTTAAATAACCCATTTACCGAGCCAAAAAATTTTAAGACTATTTCTAAACACTTTTCTTATATAGTGCGATAGCAATAAAATAATTCTTACCTCAGTAATGAACATGCTAGCACTTCGTCGTGGCTTCGATCGCTGATGTCAACATACACGTATACCATAGGTTTTGGAGGATATAACGATGAATCACTTCAACTTTGATGACACCGATGATATAATCTAAGTGTTATTTGTCATTATTATCGTATAAAATTGTTTAATTCGAAAAAAAAACAGCATATTTCATCGCTAAATATCACAGCGAGAGCTCGCGGCCAGGGGCGAAATTTCCTCTTTTCCAAGATGGCTGCCGTAAACTACTTTTCTTGCTGCTTTACGACTGGTGCTAGGCAGTCCTTAACAGCGGTCCTAAGTAACTACTAAAAAAAGTCCTTAGCTTAGAGATAGTATCGAAAAGTTGAACTACTGGCCAGCTAAGGACAAATCGGCGCTTAACTACGTTTTTTCGGCTAAGGACCGCAGAGATAGTTCACCCCCAGGTTCCTAAGAGAGTATATTTTCCTGTGATAAATGTATTTCATGAGGGAATCAATAATTTTAGTGTAGTTCATGAGGGATTATTTATTTAGTATATTTCATGCTTTTTTGGCAGGTTTTTCCTCCTCTTGGGGGTATTTAGATTGTTAGGAAAAAAAAAGGATTGTTCTACAAATTCTTCTTTTGTTGGCTTGGGGTAAATGTAATATTGCTATTAGTCCCCTGCGGAAATAGTCCTTGATCTAGTCATTTTATATATTTTTGATTTTATTCTCTCACCTTTATTTTGTCTCCAGGATTGATCTGTGAGATTGCATGCTGCCGATTGGCCGTCATGTTTACATTCTGAGTATTGCTAGGTTTCATGTCATAATATGCAATATTTTTCAGTATGCAAATTAGTCTTATTTCACTGTCGGCAATGTTATTTGCCGCTGGGATGGTGCACCATCGAGATGGGTTTCCCTCAAATAACAGCGCTGTGCTGGAGATGATCTCACTTCGTAGACCCCAGGGACCACTCAGCAACAAGAAACCACCCAGAAGTCTTACTTGTTGGTATTAAGAGCGCACAAGCGCATGCAAATTGAACTCGTCAGATGACATCATATTTTTCTGTTTATATATATCTTGTTTTTGTGAAGACAAATGTTGGTTGTTATGATAATATGATGTGATGATGATCTGTTAAGCACGGATGTTTTTCATCGAATAAATGTTCCTAGACTTTTAATCATTGATGAATGTTTTCTTTAACCACGACCTCATTACTGGCATACCATCACGAGCCAGAAGTCTGCATAGTATTACGGCCGTAGGGTGGAGTCTTGTGGTTATTTAATGAGGATGGGACCAAGGTCAGGCAGCTGATGTCCCATCTAAATTCATTTCCCATGTAGCATTTCATTTGTTGTTATTTTTTCTTTGAAGGGTTCTCCCGCGGGAAATATCGCATGGTCTTGTTGAATTTTGTTCTAAATGTTATAGTTACTTGCTTTCGGCGGTTGGCTGCAGACTTCCGTCTCTCAGAGTAGTTGTTTTTATATTTTTCTTATTCAATATATATTATCTTGAATGGCATAATTGGGGAGCCTGGACAACTCACAATTACATTTTTATTTAGCCATCTTGAAAAATTGTTTTACTTCAGAAAAACTGTTTTGTATGTAAATTATGTGATTGTGATGTCAGAGTTTTTATCGGGAGACAAAGTGTTTCCAGTGGACAACTGGTCTTAGAAAAAGACTGCTTTAAAGTGCATAAATACTCTTCTCTTGCTCTCATTAATCACAGCTAGTTTAACTATTTCTCATACTACTAGGACTCACACTGCTACTTAGGTAGCTTAACATATCATTCCAGACTTAGGACATTTAACTAATAATATAATATGTATATATAATATATATAACATTATGTTATAAGAGTTAGTTTTTTTATTTCCAGCGCGGGTCTGGTTGAATTTATCTTAAATGAAAGTCTGATAACCTTGTATCAAGTCTGGGCTGCTATTTCCCAGTGAATTTGTGGTGACAAAATACGAGAGGTTTCCCGATGAAGTTATCAACATGTCGCTGACCGAGGTGTCCAGTTCTCATCCATCATCTGGCGTTGATCTGACTAAGCTAACGAGTGCCTTTAATCGATGATCGCAGGGAAATCTACCTGAAACCGGATGTTAATGATTTGCCTTGAACAATGGGACTCAATTCCTTGATTTGTTCAACCAACGTGGCTGGATCTCCACTGTGTTCACAACTAGAACACCGCCTTGGTTTACGACTGGAAATGTGATATTCTGCTGCATATAGACTTCCATTGGTGACACCCACCCACTTCTACTTACACAAATTTTTGACTTGATAACTTAAATGTAAAATTGTTTTTTAACAAAAAATTCAGAGTTAAATTGTTAATGTACAATTACCAAACTGTCAAATGTAATAAAGTAATCAATGTGAAAAGAAACTTGTTTCTATTTCCTTCTTGTTGTCTACTTTAAAACTAAAGTTATTTTGAACTGGGCATGTAACCCGGAAGACGTAAAAGGCGCCTTGATGGGCTGCACTGGTGAGATCAAACTTTTTTGCTGAAATTTTTCGTGCTGATAACTTAAAAAAAAAAAAACTTTCCGTGATAAATCAAGTTTCAAAAATGTTGCGTTGTGTAAAAATCTACATCGAATACATTTTCTTTGAATAAATGTTATAAGTGGAAAACAAAGTCGTCATTCATTATTGTCGTCCGCTAATGAATAAATGTTGGGTAAAAAAAAACCGATAAGGTACTGAAATGGTACACAATGAGGGGAAAAACCAAGAACTCTGTAGTCTAGGGGTTATAAACTGTGCACCGCCAACTTTTGTCAGGGACACTGCAGAGCAATGTCACACGACAAAGGTTTTTCGAAGAGATTCTTTGTTAAACTGCTCTGGGGAGCTGTGGATGGAAAAAGTTTGAGAACCGAGAACCCTTGTGCAGTTTGTATATACCATTCAACTCGCTTGATATATTTTCATTCCATGATTTGTTATAAAACACTACCCATGAATTTATTTCACTAAAAATAAATAAATATACGGGGTGATTATAAAAAAACTATCCCGACACATGGGCCCCTAACTATCATACCATTCACAGAAACTGAATGAAATTTTGGCATGAGGTATTTTGAGGTATGCGCTCAAGAATGATATGGAAAACAACAGTGTCACTCAAACAGTTACGGTTACAGTGAGAAAATTTCGAAAATATCAAATGGCAACACCAAGTTTTTTGTATTGGAATGCGATCTCCATACTGAAAAACACTAAATAGCGTTGGAATGGCACCTGTAGCACGAAAATCCCCGGAGCTAGGTAAGGAAAAAGTAAAAAGGACTTTGCCGTGCACCAGAGCATTAATGTTCGTTTCATTCGTCACACCGTTTCTTCAGCTGAGATCCCAGCCTGATTAGTCCTCCACAAAACGAGAAGAAACCAAGAAATGCAAATTTCGGGTTCTACGTAAGACACAGTCATGACTGACGTCGTCACGCTAGGTGAAAGAAAAGGCACTGCAAAATGCGAGCCACGTATGTTGCTTTCTGCCATTCCGAACAAGATGTCGCTTTCAGGGAAAGAACGTGGGGAAATCATAAAGATTTATTACCTGAATGGACAAAATGCCACAGAGACATTGCGTGTTTACTGCAGAAACCATGGATTACGGCGAGGCCCGTGCACTGTCAAAGCTATACGGGACTTGATTCATAAATTTGAAGAAACTGGTTGCACATGCGATCGACCTCGGTCTGGACGACGTTCCGTTCCCGTGGAAGCTGTTGCAGAAGTTCATCAGACGATAAGCACAGTTCGTCCCGCAAGTGCACGTGGTGTTTCACGTGTTCTGAATCTGCCGAATTCAACTGTCCGCAAGATTCTGCGCTCTGTTCTAAACATGTTTCTGTATCGATTTCAGCGTGTCCAGATGTTGGAAGCGGGAGACTATCAATTATGGCTGGATTTTGCGAATCAATTCCTTATCAGGTACGATGAAGATAGCAGCTGGCCTTTACACATTCTGTGGACAGATGAAGCGCATTTATCGTTAACTGGTAACGTGAATTCGAAAAATCGTGTGCACTGGGCAGACAATAATCCACATGATGTGCTTGCACGTCCATTACACGAGGAAAAAGTGACTGTGTGGTGTGGTATAACGAGTACGTTCATCCTCGGCCCTTACTTTTTTGAAGAGGTTACTGCCGGTGATCTGCAAACATATACAGTAACGAGTGCTCGCTATCTGGACATGTTAACTCGTTACGCGATTCCCGCATTGCAACAGCAAAATGCTCTATCTGAAGTTGTGTGGATGCAAGATGGCGCTCCTCCACACGTAGGGTCTTCAGTCAAACGTGTCTTAAGTCAACAGTTTGGTGACAGAGTTATCTCCCGTCATTTCCCATTTCCGTGGCCACCAAGGTCTCCTGATCTCACACCAATGGATTTCTGGCTGTGGGGATATCTGAAATCCAAAGTGTATCAGTTTCGTCCGCAAACTGCATCTGATTTGAAAGATGCCATCAGAACTGCGATTCAATAGATTCCTATTGCCATGGTACGTGCTGCAGTGCTATCCACCATCATAGCAAAGTGTCATCGTGTGTGAAGGAGGTCATGTGGAAAATTTGTGAAACACAATAAAATGCTTTATTTTATGCTGCTTCTCTGTCCTTATTGGTTGTCCTCACTTTTAGCCTATCTACCGCCGGTGATTTTCATGCTAAAGTTGCCGTTCGAACGCTATTTAGGGTTTTTCACAATGGAGATCACATTCTGATACAAAAAACTTGGTGTTGCCATTTGATATTTTCGAAATTTTCTCACTGTAACCGTAATTGTTAGAGTGACACTGTTGTTTTCCATATCATTCTTGAGCACATACCTCAAAATACCTTATGCCAAAATTTCATTCAGTTTCTTTGAATGGTATGATGGTTAGGGGCCCATATGTCGGGATAGTTTTTTTATAATCACCCTGTATATACTGTGCGCAATGACTACTTAAGTTTTTCAACTTCGAGAAGTACCTTCCTTTAAACAGTTTCTAGAAAGGAAGCCAGCAGACCAGAAAACAAAAATTATTTCAATCAATTCATCACCTGCCACTTTCACTCTGATTCAGAAGATGGGCAGTGACATTTTAAACACCTAATATGCCTCAGAGACATACTTAAATACATTATGAGCACATATGACAATTTCTGGAACACACCAATTCGTTTGAAATTACTAAGCAGTGGTTCCTAAACCTTTTTGGATTCATGGCACCTTTTACTTGTGTGTCTGCAACCTGGTAGCATGTGATAGCCACTGTGCGATTGTTTGGGCATCATGATGAACTAATATCACAATGAACCAGGTTTGGACCCTACCAGCAGCACATTGGTAGTTGGAGTGAGTTTTTTTTTTTCAGTTTTCCAACTTTGAGGCATGAATGCTATAACTGGTCTTTCATTTAAAAACTTTTCTTGTAAAAAGTAGGCAGGCTTTTAACATTGTATTTACGTAACACAAAAAACTTCAGGCATCTGCCACTTTTACTTCTAATATGGACAACCAGATGGCAAAAACCTCTCAAATACAAAAAACACATAACTTTGACATCATAAATATGTTATGCATACTATAAGAAAGAACTCTCTGACATACACCAATTTGTTGAGTGAGGGAGTAAGCTACTGAGTGAGTGACCGACCGAGCTACTTAGCAAGTGATTAAGTGAGTGAGTGAATGATATAGTGAGTGAGTGATCCTAAATATATGGCAGAAAGTTTTAATAATGACTTGATTAGAAGAAATTTGTATGATACGGAAGAAATTGCTGTTGCACAATACAAGAGAGTATATTCAACAATTCCATTAACTCTATGTTTTACTCAGAAACTTCTAATGAAACATTAAAAGGAATAATAACAGAATTAAAAGATAATAAAGTAAGGGGATACACGATAAATTAACCTCCTAAAAAATGCTTAAAATAATTTCCTGTTATCACATTGATATTATAAAAAATGATATTGTGATCATCAGTAACCAATGGATTTTTTTTTTTATGAACTAGCTGTTATCCGCGACTTCACTGGTGTGGATTCTGCAATCTCAAATTTACTCAGTGATAATTCCCCCCTATACCACTTGAACACCACCTCGTGATCCCCATGGGTGATGAACTTTCAGAAATCCTGTCTTGGTGTGTATCTACGTACATCTATATATTGTATATAAAATAACATGTTCGGACTGATTCATCATCGCCGAGCCAAAACCACTGAAGCTATAAATATCAAATTTTGTGAATAGTTTTGTTTCACGACAGATTCACTTTCTTAGTGAGTTTTTCCATATTCCACCCCTTAGGGGTGGAATGGGTCAAAGGTTCAAAGGTTATATGAAGCAATCATCACTGAGCCGAAGTTGCTTAAGCTGCATAAATATGAAATTTAGTTAGTACTATATTTTATAATGTAGATACACACTAAGACGGGATTTCTGAAAATTCATCAGTGCCATCTTAACGCATGGGCGGCACGGCCCTGGGGCTTCAAAAGAGGGGCCTCACAAAAATGAGATGCGGTTGAAATTTTCTAGAATTTACCAGGTTGCCTCAGAAAAACCACTTGGCCCGAGGGCCCATGATGCTCTCAAGATGGCCCTGGGGGTCATGAGGTGTTTAAGTGTTACGCGGGGAATCATCGCTGAGAGTAATTTTGAGATTGCAAAATCCACACAAACGAAGCCGCGGGTAACAACTGGTTATAAAATATAATACTTATACTAAATTTCATATTTACGGCTTTAGCGATTTCGGCTCAGTGATGATTGCTCTATATAACCTTTGAACCCCCCCCCCCTCTCCCCAGAGGAATGAATTTTGAAATTTGACAATTACAGTTTTCTTAGACTTAAAACTAACATTCGATAATGCTGATTAAAATATTCTAACAAATAAAAACACTTCTGAGCAGGCATACAAGGTAATGTTACTATGTTGGTTTAAAACATATTGCTACAACAGGAAACAAACTGCCATAATAAATGGTATAACACGGATCGGTCCTTGGGCCATTATTATTTCCAGTTTATATTAATGATTTATGTAAAATGAAGTAGAACGGTAAAAAAATTAATCAAATAATTACATAGTAACTAACTCACATATTCACTAGGTCACAGACTCAGTAGCTCACTCCCTCATGGTCTGACTTACTCGCTTCTTGAATCAGTAACTCAATCGCTCACTCCCTCACTACTGACTCACATGGAACTGTTGTCAGTGAATTTTCCAGACACAGGATAAAATATATTTTAAAAAATGTTTTTTTCCTGAAAATCATTTATAGTTTGAATTTTACTGACACATAGGTGCCGGAACCTGGTGGCTCAGACCATTTCAACTCCTCAAATAAATTTTGTGGAGGGGATAAGCGCGCCACCCCCCCCCCAACTAATAATTAATAAATATAAAATGTGTGTAAAGCATTGGCAACTTTCAATCCCCAAAATGTTTATTTCATGTTGGGGTGCCTCTGACACATTTTCGAAGTTTTTCTGCTTAGAAAAATTTCAAATTCTCCTTTTCCTTGATTTAGTGCCCGAGCTGCCCTTGCCCAGAAAGTTACATTTATGGATAGCAAAAAGGTTCCAAAGTATTTTTGCATAAAGAATTTTAGATATCAGTGGTTCTCAAAGTGTGCATCGTGGTTCCTAGGGGTGTCGCTGTGAGTTTGTAACATTGAGACATGTGAGTACCGTTCTGTAAAAAAAATTGTTTGTCTTTTTCTGAACTGTTCTAGAAGGCCACGGAGAAATGATGGCTAGGACAAACAGGGTTGACAAACTTTTGAGAACTACTTGATATGGTATAAATGGAATTATTGCTTACCTAGTTGCTTTTCAAAAAGATGGTCCAAACATGCAGAAGAAGTCTTATCTTGAACAGTTTAAAGGAAATGAATGGCATAAATGAAGAAGCCGCTCTGTCAAGATCCATAAGCAAATTATCCCATATATCTGTCAGTATCAGTCACAAACAAGAGAAATTTTTCTTAACAAAAATCTTGCATTTTCTTTGGGCATTCAATTGGTCTTCTCAAATATGCTTCTCAATCTCCCCGTCAATGCTGAATTTCACTTATTGTAAAACACACTTTTTCCCTGAGGCAAAGTAGGGACTTCTACGAGACACAAACAAGAAAAAAAAGAGGATGTGTGTGTGTGTGCGCTCCCTCTTTCTCTACAAAAAACCTTCATAGGTGCTTGACCATGAAAATAACTATGTGATACGTGCATAGACAGAACAAGCCAGACTGAACAAGATGTATAAGTAAAAGAAAAATTTTTTTTAGTTGTTTTACGAAAGCAATCAGTAAAAGCTTTCCGTTTAATGTGGGTGCTCAAAGCAGCCACAGCACCCTCGGTTTCCAATGCCACTGCTAAAAGATATGGTGTCTGGATACCCTCCATCCCTTAACACTAGGTTTACCAACATTTCTTATATACCTATCTCTACGAACAAGGGTCAATTTGAACCATGACAAAATCACACATTTTCTTTAAAAAACAAGCTATATACTACTATATAAACGTACAATTATAAACGAAACTATGAGATATGTGTACATAAAATATATAATACTTAACATTATATTACATTAATTCTGCATATGTTTTATAGATGTACTTAATTTCGCTTACACATTTTCTGCAAACAGTCTTTTTACATTCTGTACAGGTGTTGTTGGTTTTGTTTCTGTTGCACTATCAGATTTGGTAAGCCTTTCGTCCTTGCTTTCCTGATGCTTATCTCTTTTCTGCATCAGGGTTTTTCAACACAAACACATAGTACATAAACAGAGCCAATTTCCTGGCATTAATGCTTATTTTACTAATGTGTCAAATTGGCCCGTATCGGTAGAGATAGGTACACACACTACATAGAAAACTTCAAAATTAGAAGGCTTTCAAAAGGCAAATTTGGATACGTACTCATTTTGTTGAATGAATAGAAGTCAGTACAAGTGACAGCAAAAAATCTAAATGGTTTCTATAATTTCACTCATGAAATTTGAAATGGGTCAAAATGATCCAGCTAGTAAACATGGTGTTGAGCAAAACCTGAGAATACAAGCAAAAATTGTGAGAAAAAAGGGTGGGGCCTCCTTTATTGGTGCCTAAAGGCTATATCAGTTATTTTGAAACCAGAGGCTTTAAGATTTCAATATGCATAAGAGGGAAAAAGGCAGTTTTTTTTTTTAATTTTTTTTCTTTTTCATGTTTGATATAAGGTAAAAAATGAGAAATCTATGTATGAGATTTTTATTTCTGAATCAATTCTGTGGGTGCTATGTCCTTTCTACAAAACAATGTGGGTTCTCGAGCACCCACAGTACCCATGGCTCTGACACCACTGTTCTTCACATTATAAATTCAGTACAGAGCGCCCCCCCCCCACCATGAAAACTCTGGCTTGGGGACCCACCAAAGATCGCACAGCCTATAGGCCCTGGGGCATATTTCACAAATGCACAGCTATTCCATGATTACATGTTTTGTTTTCAGTGAAGAGCCTTATTCAGCCAATGACATTGCTTCTTGGTTTACGATAATTCCCACTATCATAATATTGCATCATCTGTTGTGCTTTCTGTCAAAAGGCTTCCTATTAACATTATAACTTTGATTAACACTCTGTATGCCACACAAAAATTGTTTAATTTGTCTAAAGGAAAAATAAAAATTCCGTAGTTGATGGAACTGAGTAATGGAAGTAGTAATACATTTCAAAAAAGGTAAAATTTTTATCCTGCAGTGGACTTCACTAAAATTCTAGCACAGGAAATAGCAGGCCAACGCATGTGCCATGTTGGCCTTTTTGTAGCGCTGCTCACTGTTATTCTACTGTAGGCTCCCTTTGGACTCTTCCTTTTTTATTATTAGAGTGCTTTGAGTCACTTTTCTGTCTTTCTTTTTTTAAAATAACTAAAAATAGCTTGTTTTTTTTTCAGAAAGTTAAAATTCAGATAAAAACAATTTCCAGCATAAAAATTGATGCAAGAAATGGATCAAGAACTGCCTTAGGGCCATGTTCTCACCAAGAAATGGAGTTTGCCTGTGAGAAGTGAAATTTAATTATTTGTGTGAATTTTTTCAAAATCATATTTGTGATAATGTTTTAAATAAGAACAAGAACTAAATGAAAAAATGAAAATAAAAAAATCAGTGAGAAATAATAGCACATGACATCTGGCGCCATTTTTTTGTGTTCTGTTTAAGCATAAAAGTTAGTGATTTTAAAATATGAAACACTCCTTTCTTTAATGTTTGCTTTAGAAGAGATGATACATAAGTAGAGGATTTCTGATTAACAGAACTAGT
This sequence comes from Pholcus phalangioides, assembly GCF_987345545.1. Taxonomy (NCBI): domain Eukaryota; kingdom Metazoa; phylum Arthropoda; class Arachnida; order Araneae; family Pholcidae; genus Pholcus; species Pholcus phalangioides. The sequence continues at coordinate 30,291,909 of NW_028301604.1, forward strand.
TGAATCTTGAATTAATTGTGAATTAATTCTGAAACATTTCTGATAGCTCACATTTTCTGACCCAAGTTTGGCGAGTTATTGCTATATTGTAGATATTGCTATAGCTGTTTTATTGATGTAATCATAATTTATTTTATGTATTGGGGGAAAATAACATGTTTAAATCACAAAAATGTTCATTTTATTATTTTTAACTAATACAAGGTGAATTCAAATTAACTGAAAAAATCGGCTCTTAAATCATGCTTAATTTCTTTTGTGAGCTTTGGTGACTTATCGCTTATATATTGAGAGTAATTGGCTCAAATTACATCTTCATTAAAAACAATTCTAGTGGAATTATAACCAAAATACCCAGTATTAAAGTATATATCACCAAAAAAAAAAAATGTTTTATATGTTTAGACATGCAGAATGAATTAAATTGCACAGTATGGTAAAAAAATGTACCATTGATGCCACTCTTCATATGCTTAAGAAAAGCTCAAGTTTGTTCTTTTGCTCATCATTTCTTATTTGTTCACTTGGGGGAGGGAAGAAATCTTGGTTGGTTGGGCGATGACTACAGACAAAAATATATATGTTAAAAGGAATCTTGGTGTATTGTTTTCATGAATATTTATTGTAATATAGTTATACTTTTATACATTTATTTAGAGATTCCAAAGGTTAGTTTACAGACCTGCCAACCTTGAAAATGCAAAAGTTCAGTAATTTTCTTACAAAAATCCTGTAATTTCCTACAAAAAATCCCACAATTTTTCCAAAAATTCTGCAATTTCCTACAAAAAATCCCACAATTTTTTCCAAAAATCCTGCAGGCTTACCGTAATTTCCTGAGCATAATATGTGGAGAGAACTACTAAATGTAAAATTAGCAAAATATGTGTATATTTTTTATAAAATAACAGACTGTGTGGATGGATGCAACATTTAGTAAAAGCAACATTTTCTCTTAAAATCACAAAATTTTCCCCCAAATTTCTCAAGATTTCACTATAAAGGAGGGAATAAAATTTACTCACGCAGAGATTACAGGACATTTTTTTTATTCTCATTTTTCAATGCTTTAAAGTAAAATGCCAAAGTGCAACTTATTGCAGCTATGTACTTTCATTCTTGAACATGCATACTTATTGGCAATTTCACTGTCTGGAAACATTTCCTTAAAAAGCACACTGGCATGCTCTGCACAAGATAATGATAAATTATGTTCCATAATGGATGATGTAAATAAACACACTGCATGGATAAAAGCATCAGCAAAATTAAATTTTTTGTTACTTTCAGGGATCTTACAACTTTCCACGTGCTTCTGTGTATAAACACGTTTTATACAACATTCACTTTGCCCCTTAGTGTGCTACAGAAAAATCACAAATGGAGCAGAAAGCAAACTGCTGGACCTTCCTTGATTCGATTATGCAAGGATAATCTACCGTGAAATATTTCTTGAAAACACACCGATTATTTTCGACCAGTCATTATGAGATCTAAAGCCAGGTTTTCCCAGGATTGGGTTTTCTGTGCCACACAACGTGATTCGCCTAGCATGACATGCTGTCCACTCACTGATAAAAACAATAAGGAAAGCAGTATGACTGTTTTCCAACAGAGTGCAATACAGCTTTAAGTCAGATGTGATTGGTCTACTGCTTCTGGAGGAGTCAAATGCGGCATGTGCGTTTTGCCGATCTCTTTATTTTTTGGTGTTTTCTTTCCCTTCACTTCAAAGCGAAGTATGCAGACGACAGAGTAGCTGATGCGAGGGCCATATATTATATAGCTGCCCTGAGCCGATGGGCCCAGCTAGGAAGACACAAATGCATAACGTGATTATGTAACATGTTTTTGCCAATGCGAAATGGTCCAATTCGGTTCTCATGTGGTGCAAATACCTACTCCTAGGAAAACCCAGCTTTACACACCATAATAATAATGGAAAAACAATGATTCCAATTGAGTTAACAGGTTTGAGCGTGTGTGCGTGACCATGCTTCAAAATATCACCATAAAGGTACCCTGGAGCACAGGGTACCTGTACCGGGTACCTTCACAGGGTCTTAGACCTAGTAGCGCCTGGTGCAAAAACAGTAGTCAATGCCCACCCCCCCCCCATCAGGCGCAAATCCAGAGTGATGTGTCAGAAGTGGCAATTTTTGCTAGTCATTTTTGCTACTATCCCATAAAATACGGGACAGATTCATTCTACCATATTATCAGACTCTAGGTGTGGTGATCGTCCCCATCCCCACCACTTGGTTGGATATTAAGGGATGAAGAAGTTGGAAAAGCTTCTTCTAGAGAATGGGATTACTGCTATTTAACTAGTAAACAAGCATAAAACCCAAACTTGTTTGATTTAATTATGAGATTTAAAAAACATTAAAAAAGCAAAATGTGACATGTTCATGCAGGATACTCATCACAAAGGATTTATCTTCATCATACTTATTTGAATTTAAATTTATTATATAATTGATGTAGTGCACGTGCAACTTCCCTTGTGGGAGTTGCTTGCCCGGTTCAAAATATCCAGTAATAAGGTGGCAAACGACAAGTGGAAAATGATTGCAAGTAAACTTTTGCATGAAATATTTATTAAATTCAATATAAAGTTGGTCAATTTTAACAGTAGACTAGTACAACATGGAGCCCTCTATTTGGCATTAATAGAAAGATTCTGGCTCACCAATTGATGATCATCAACAGTCAAACTTTTATGCTGATCAGACATTCTATGTTGTTAGTCACTTCGACGTAGCTTTTCCCCGCATGTATTAGTGAAGGTCTCTCGGTTGAGAGCCAGATCGTTTCGATCAGCACCAGGGGGCCTCTCGGTTGAGAGTCAGATCTATTTCAGAAGTGGCCTCTCGGTTGAGGGCCGGACCACCTTGATCAGCTCCAGGGGGGCCTCTCGGTTGAGGGCCAGACTACTTTGATCAGCTCCAAGGGGCCTCTCGGTTGAGGGCCAGACCACTTTGGTGTCACTTACTATATGTAGCCTTGACAAGGCCAGCTGCTACGTCTATCATCAGCAATGAAGAATTTTGACTATGAAGATTAATTTATGCTTTCGATTCCGGACCTGCCGGGAAACAAATTCAAATACTGCAAACTATTTCATTTCAACTAATTATCAGCTTATTTTCCCAGCCCTAGGCCAATGGATACGGCAGCACGACGGTGAACCGTCCTACTAGAGGGCTTCAGTTGAAAAGAACAAACAAAGGATGAACGCGGTGTGAGAGACAAAGAGGGAGGAATTTATACTCCCATTTCACAAGAAGTTTGGGACCACATGTCCTTGCAAGGCCTTTTCGCCTCAACAAAAATATCGGATTTACATATTCATGCGTCACTATATTATAAACATTACAATTGAATTATTACATAGGAATCTGGCAACATGACACAATCCGGAGAGCTGATCAGACTCTCCCAACTATGTAAACAATAACCAAACAAGACAAAAAGAAATGAAATGTTCCAACGGAGGTCTGCAGCCCCCCGCCAAAAACGAGTACAACTCTATGTTTTCCATACAACGAGACTTGTAATAACTCCCCTGGGAGGTTCTTTAATAAAAAATAAAAATATCTTACCGGACAAACCCTTAAGCCTCGCCCAACTATACAGAATCTGAACCAGACCCCTCCACGAAAATAGCGACATCGCCGTCATGTGGGAAATTAATTTATGTGGGACATCAGTAGCCAGACCTCTGGCCCGTTCTCGTTTGACAGCCGAAAGACCCAACCCGCCGACTGCCGAACTAAGCAAACATTCTGGCCCTTACCGGTTTGCCAGCGGGTCCTCGGGTGGTTTCCGGTAACTGAGAGGTGCCTGGGGTCTAAAATAAGAAGGAATTTCTCACATAACGACAAGATCACCATTAACGTAGAGGGATCGGATCCCGATACGTTACACACGCATCACGTACGGGAAAGCAGATAATAAAAGTGGTTAAATTTAAGTGAAATTATGTATGATTTCTTCATTTGAAATTATCCCTTTCAAACCCAGTACTAAGAAACAGAAGCACCGGGCCCTGCAACTTGGGCATGCCTGTAACTATTCTGAGGTAACTTGGACGGTGCCCCGAGATGAATGGGAGGGGAAGGGCGGGCTTGTAACTCCTCTTTTTTCTGAGCATAACTATTTCGAGGAGACTCCAAGAAAAGACTGCTCCCGAGAAAGCACGCTGCAGCCCTTGGAAGGGGCAGGGCCGTCTTAGGAGTATCATGCCCCCCCCCTCCCCCACAAGCCAAGTCGTTTTTCTGAGCCCCTACCTGGTAAATTCTAGAAAATTTTAACTAGATCTCATTTTCGTGAGACCCTCTACTCTTGAGGATTCCGGGCTGCTCCCGGGTGGGCACCATGCGTTAAGACGGCACTGGGAAAGGGTTGTTTTTTTTTCTCTGTAGATTTTTTTTTTAACCTCGGGGACTTAGTCTTTAATTTCAACGATAATGCACAATTCTTGAAGTTTGGGCTGAACATCCCTGATGTTAAAAAAAGAATATCTAAAGTGAAAAGAAGCAACTCGCACGTTTGTGCATACAGGGTCTAAAAAGATTGTATGATCACCGGTAAAAGTGACAAATGCTGCAAAATTTACTAAACTTACCGAGAAGATTGGTGTTTGTGAGACTTGTACAGAGCGGACTATTCTGAAAAAGAAGTTCGATCTATGGTTCTATTATTTCGAATTCGCTCAGCTAATCTAACTTCCAACTATTCTTCCTACATCTTTTAATGGCAACGAAAGACCACTCAATATGCTCCTGGAAAATCTCGCATTTCTCTCTTTTCAGATGTTATCTTTCAATTTCCTAAGAACTTTTAGTTCCAGAACTTCTTTTTTTCTTGTTTCACGGCGCCAATCCAAATGTTTTCCAATATTTTTTGTATCCATTATGTTTCCCAAATGTTTTCCACTGTGCCTCAAATCGTAATTAATATATAAGCTTACCTTACAGTTACAGGCAGCTAGATTAAGTTCACACTATGATTCGTATTCCATTCGTAGTGGAAAAATTTCATGTTTTAATAAACTGGCACACTATTTAATTAATAAATCTATATGGTGAAACATACCATCGCTCTTACACCTAGTACCTTACCAAGGTGCAAAACAATGATGTGAAGCATATCTTAGGGACAACGATAGCAATGGAATAAAACAATACATATTTTACGCCTCAAACTTTTTTCTTAGTTTCAAAAACAGAAGTGGGGGATCATGATTATGGAATCTGATTTATAAAGCTGTTTAAAAAAATCAAATTGAATTTCCAACATACGTTCCTCATTAGTTTCTTGAAAGAGAAAAGATGTCTTTTTAGAGTCCCGCTGTGGCCACACCTTACCAAGGCCTCCTACACGGAGATACTATCTAGGAGGCTTTACCATTACTCACCGGGTATCTGGAACAAGATCCATGAAACTCTGAAAAGATGTTCAGTTGTGTATGTATGGTTTGTTACAATTTTCAACACAAACATACATTGTACTCAGGGGTGGGTCGAGACAAAATCTCTACCCGAGCGGGACATAATTTTGGGCCCCTGACCTCCCCAATTAAAAAAAAAACAACAACAATTGCTTTTTATACCAGATCTGGTGCTCCTACTGGAGGGGGCAGAAATCATTTCTAACTTTTTTATGCCTTGTCTACCTCAGATTCGGCGCCCTTCTTACAGTGGGCACAAATAATTTTTCCCAATATTTTTTGCCCTTTCATTTCGGATTAGACGCCCTTCTAGAGCAATAGCCAGCGAGCTGCCCCTGGTGGAACTAATACAAAAGTCTGGCGAGTCGGGAGACTGGCCAGAGTGCATGGGTTTTCTCATGAGCACATTTTTCTTTCTCCCCGTGTGACAGGTAGAAACAAGGCCCAAGTGCAGGATCCCTATTTAAAATGGTCAGCAAATCATAGGTTTTAATTCACACACACACACATTCATTGGTTTTTTATATATATATATATATATATTTTTTTTTCGAAATACTGTACTGTATTGGCAATTAGCTTCTGCGTTTTTAACAAAAGTAACACAAGTCAGGAAAAAAGAGCCATGAAAGGCCTCTTTGGCTCAAAATCTTTCCCACATCATAAGACGCCTTCAATTCTTGTAATACTCCTCACAACACAGGAAAATACTTTGGCTCTCGTTAGTAGAAAAATTGGGTGACCACAAGGGTGATTCCTCCATTATTTTTATTTTTTACTGCACAACAAAAGAGAAAGAAATTGCTTCTCCCCCAAAATCTCCCGCAGGGGTAAACGAAAAGAGCTCAAGAGAGAGAGAAAAAAAGAATGTGTATTTTTATCTGACCAAAATCGCTATGTACTGTACATATATAGGTGCACTGCCCATCGATTTTCTTTTTTTTTTGAAAAATAACCGTAATATTATATGCACACATACCTCCAATTTTTTCTCATCTTGGTCATTTTTCATGTATATTTTATAGTTATTTTTTTAAATAAGTACCTTAAAAATATTTTTCTAGTAATGTATATTTAATGCATTTCGGCGCCCCTTCTCATTTCGCGCCCGGTGCAACTGCACCAGTCGCATTGCCGTAAGACCGCCCCTGCTGGAGCACAGCCGACCCTGGAGTAAGGATTGTAAGACATCTCATAAGCACCCCTATTCTGGTATTGCAATTAAAGTGTGGATAACAAAGATTCCTGTAGAAAAAAGAAAAAAACTGTGTTCGAAGATTCGTTTACCGAAAAATATTTTGATTATTTAATAAAAATTTCTATTATTTAACCCAAAAAATATTTTTATTTTTCTTCGATTTTTTCCCTCTTCATCAAACCCGGCAATATGTAATTAAAATCTGGAAACCCTGTAAAATTTTAAAAAATCTGGCATTGCCAGACCAAATCCAGAGAGTTGGCAGGTCTGAGTTAATTAAAGGCCTATTAAGAAAGTCTCGGATGAATAATTATGGGTATTTAATAACCATGCATTCATTATTTTTTGCCACAACTGTAGTTGTAATTTTCTCAATTTACAGTTTTTTTTATTTTTTTATGGCTCATCCAAAGTGTTAATTTTAAATATATATTCATTTTATTTCATTTTCTTCCAGATAAATCACTGTTGAATCACACAGCTAGGAGAAAAGAGCTATACATTATTGTTTATGTTCATATCAGCAACTTGTTTGCAATAAAAAGTGGTCAAATAAAATTCATAATTTCCTGATCTGTTATTGAAATTCAAATTTTAAATCGTCACGCATCAGCTTAGTTGTTGAATACATTGTATCAAACTATATGTATTGTTATGAATATGATAGTTGTTAAGGATTGCTTTCATGAGTTGTGTGTATTATGTTAGCATAATTTGTTTAAAAAATAAATTTATTTATTGAGTTTATGGCTTGAAATAATTGAGCCTATTTGTTTGTGTGCATTATTCAGCAGTTGAAATATATTGAAGAAAATTCTAGTGAAATTACAGAATCATATAAGCTAAAATTTTCATGGAATGGCAGAAATAAATTTCTAATATATAGAGGCATAGATGGTTGTCTCAAAGTTATTAATTACTTTTTCCCATCTATGCATTTTTAATGACTCCAAAGTTATTTCTTTCATTTAATACAGTAGTACATAAAGTAGAAACTAGAGCATAGTTTCCCAACCTTTTTTGTCCCATTGCCCCCCACCACAATCTAACCCATAGGATCCTATGTTATACCTCCATAGCTTCTACCACCCCCTGGAACATTCCACTGCCCCCAGGGGGTGTTAACGCCCACTTTGAGAATCAGAGCTAGAGGATCTTATGGGTTTGCTTGGGGGGAGCAATGCGAGAAAAAAACTTGAAAAGGGAGTGATGGACCAAAGTTAGGAAACTAGAATTTAATCTAAATTTTCATTTCTGTAATCATGTCTTTTTTGGATGTCAACTCACTCCCCCCCCCCCCCCCCCCCACCTTTTAATTAGGAATCAAAAAGTTTTTTTATACTTATATATTTCAGCATTCTATCATTTTTGCTAAAATTTGTTTAAATTCAAAAGCAATACAAAACATTATTGCTTAGGAGTGTTTATTGAATTTTACATCGTAATTGCAAAAACTGCATTGCCCCCTCGAGACAACAGTTTTAAAATATTTTAAAAACATAATTAATTTTTCAAATTCTTTTTATTTTTCTAAATATCTTTCATATATATAAGCATATTTTTTTTTCACAGGAAATTCTGCTAGGTTGCCATGTTAAGTTTCAGACGCAATGTTTTTTTGCTACTTGGCATCATTTATGAGGCAGTAATCAGTGCAACAACCCTATAGGATCCCAGCGAAAGAACAAAATGGCTGCAGACTCGAGCCTGCTATCCCTATTCTAGTTGCCTTAACTAAAATTATGCTTTAGGTAGGTAGCAGTCTTAGCCCCTGATCTGATAACTGAGTTGGTGTAAGTGATACTGACCATGAACCTGAAGACCAAAGTTTAAGTCCAGCTCATTCATTTAAAGTATATTTTTTTCCCTCCTTGTCTGAAAATGATTTAAATCTTTTATTTTTTTAGCTGATACATTACAATATATTTTGCTGTAACTTAAAATTTTAGCATATAATTAAATCAATTAAATATTATCACAATAACATTTAGAAAAAATTATTAAGACCAGTATTCTAAAATATTCTGATATTTTAAATAGATGTTCAAATATTTTATAGCTGTATATGATTATTAACATGCATGCAGGGCAGTAGCGTACCTTTTCTGGACCTCCTTGAAAGGGTTATTATGAAAAAATAAATGTATATGTTTGTGGGGGCCTCATTCAGTTTGGGGCCAGAATTGCCCCAACCTAGTTATAGCCCTGCATGCACAATATATTTTCTCATACTATAATTTATCTGTTTATTTTCAGTTGATTTGCTATCAAAAAATGCATTGATAAATTGGAAACATTTTTTACTAAGATTTGCAAAGATTTTCTATTACATTTTCAGAAATTTGAAACCGTGATCTGCCTTTAGCGGTTTGAATATTTCAGTTTCTGTTCTCCACACACAATGTTTAAATTTGTTCATTTAAAAAATAAAATGTTTTATATTACACTGAAAATAGTGTGATTGCACATTTTAAATGTCTCGTGGAACAGTGATTGAAATATCTACATTGTTTGCACTACTGTTTTTCTGCGATCAGATATGAAAATTAAAATATAGTAGAGTTATGCAAATTATTGCAGAGGCCGAAGCAACAGGATTGGCTGTGTTGTGGAAAAAATCATGTAACTGCGGAATAACGGGGCATTTACTAAAGATGCGGCATAGGAATCATATCCTTTCACTGGAAATCAATACTGTTCCCAAGAGAACTTTCGACTGCAGTGGTTGGGATACTGTGAAAGGTCTGGACAAGCAAAGAAAAAAAAGAAGAAATTTTTTGTTCATCCAGTCTAAATAGCTTTTTCTCCCCACCCATATAATGTTTGCCCCCAGTGTAGGCTGGCTACACATTGATACATAACATTGTTCTTTCCTGTTGCTACTCATGCATATATCGCTTCCCCCCCCCCATCAAGTAGAAAAGAAAAAAAGAAAGAGAAAAAAAATATTGAATTCCACACCTTCTTAAAGCCTAGATTTTAGGGGAGGGAAGGTCTCTAAAGAATCCTAAAAAATCTGTGACCTTTCCTCAAATTGTGCGACTCTTTCGTGAATTCTGCAACCTTTTTCTCATTCCGTGACTTTCCCGTGATGGTAGACTGTAAATAGTTGGGAACTCATATGGAATTTGCCAAATCCTCCTCTATTGTTAAATTTTTTGAACATGTTATATATTTGCATTTGTGTGTTTTTATAATAGAATTTGTCATACATTGTCCTCTTACCTTTTATAAGACGTGCACAATTGCAATCACTTATCTCATTATTTACAGACTAAGAAATATGCGATCTTGATCCCATCACCATTTTGATCATTGTTGTTGCCATTTTAGTTTTGTGAAATCGCTATAAAATTCAATATCATTGTTTCAATAGGTAAAATGGGTGTTCTGCTTTTCTATTGGTCACATTTTATTATGATTTTTTTTTAAGATAGTCTTTCCTTGGAGTTGGATAGTGCCGTATTTGTTATTTCAGGTATAAACACCTGGAGATCTGATGATCACTTTTACGTGTCTTCCGTCCATAACCGCTCTAATGCTTAGCTGATTAGCTCTTGGTGAACTGCCCAACCAACAAAATTCCATTGAAATAATAATCACCAAACTTCACTTCTGCTAGGCACATCCCCTAGCCATCTTATCTTCTTGCGCTCATTAGCTATGGTTCTAGTCATCCGCTGTTCTACTTGTTGTTAACTGTCATCCCAGCTCCACTGTTTCATGTATTATTTAACTTTGGAAACAAATAAAATATTTGGAAAAAAATTTGCAGGTCTACTGGTTCCCCGTTTCGCTACACCCACCTATAATACTGAGCCTCAC